>NC_080670.1:125260178-125402678 GCF_030247195.1 Topomyia yanbarensis | reverse complement strand
TTCAAAAACAATTCATAACTTTCTGATACATTAGTTCTCAAATTCGTACAATCCGGTTTATTCATTTACTTTATTCAAAAACGATTTTTAATTTCATTCTAAATAGTCAATTTTTTCAGTTTCTTCGTTTCAAGGATTTTACTCGTCTTGTTTATTTTATTCATTTTGAACATTTGACTAACTTTAAGTATGTGATCTTTGCATTTTAATTATTTATTTCATTCAGCATTCCATTTATTCATTTTGTTCATTTGGGTTCATTTGATCTATTTTATTCGATTTATTCTTTAGATTCACTCTGATCAGTTTATTTTTTTCGTGCATTTTATTCATATAATTTATTTAACTTATTTTATTCATTGTTTTCCTTCTATTCGTGTTATTCCAATTTATAAATGTTTCCAGTTTCTTCATTTTAATAATTTTTCAGATTTATTCATTTCGTCCAAATTATTTATTTGACAAAATTTATTTTTTTAAAAAAAATTCTGTAATTTATAACTTTTTAACATCGCTTAATTTTTCATTTCAATCAATTCATTTTCTTCTTCTTTTTATTCACTTTATCAATTATATTCGTTTTGTTTATTTGATTCCTTTGTTCTATTTATTCATTTTATTCGATTAATTTTTATTAGATTTATCGTTTTTATTCATTCCAATCATTTTGTTTCATTTTATCCATTTCATTCATTGTATTCACTGGCTTCATTATATTCATTCTAACCATTTGATTCGTTTGATTCATTTGTTTCAATTGATTCATTTGATTTATTTGATTAATTCGAATCATTTGGTTCATTTGGCTCATTTGATTCATTTAACTCATTTAATTCATTTGATTCAATTGATTAATTTGATTCATTTTGTCCATTTCTTTAATTTTATTCATTTCACAATCAGTCATTCCACTTATTTATTTCATTCAATTTGTTCGTTTGAGTCAATTTAATTTGTTTAATTAATTTTATAAATATTTGTAAATGTTACATTTTTGCCATCCTGACAGTTTGAACCATTTCTTTTTCACAGTATTGGATTGTACAGGGCTTATTTATCCATATTTTCTGAACGAGAATTCCGAACGAAACAATATGCAAGTTATAAGGATGACTGGAAAGAGACTACATTATAATCAACTGAATGCACGCCTTTTATGCTATCGACACAGCCTAGACACTTCACACTATTTATTTCAATTCAAATGAAAACTTTGAAATATCTACTTGTCTCTTTTATGAATCGCATTCTCCATCTTTTGTTCTCTGTTCAAAGGGCTTTCGTGAGATTTTATCTACTTTCCAAATCTGTAACAAGTTTTGATGTAGGCGTTCATTTGATAAAGTGATGACATATTTGGCGAATGAAGATTCGTCAAATCGTTGTAAACGTCACGAAAGAATGTGTCATGTGACCTTGTCTCACTTTACTATAATCAATGGCGCGTCACTGGACCAGCAAATTCTATTCTGAACAATTTTTTCGGGAATATGTGACCAAAGGTAAACTTTGAATTCCAAAGCAAATTGAACGTTCCAGGTTCCTGATAACTAATTAAGGTTAATGTTGAAACACTAAATAATCTTAAAACGACGCTGTCAAGTAAAGAAGCGTGAAAACGAAAAGACTAAAACAAAAAGAGGATAGCAGCCTTAGAAATCCTATTGTATATTAATTAGCCTTTTCTCGGAAGATAAAATTTTCAAAATCATTTCATAACTTTCTGATGCAATGGTTCTCAAATTCAATTTCAATCTGGATTATTTTATTCAAAAATGTTTTTTAACTTTAAATGATCATTGCATTTTAATTAATTGTTCCATTCAGCATCTTTTTATTAATTTTGTTCATCTGCGTTCATTTAATCTACTTTATTCGTTTCATCATTTGGATTCACTCTGATCAGTTTATTCATTTCGTGCAGTTTAGTCATATCATTCATTTCACTTATTTTATTCACTGTTTTCATTCAATGCATTCTATTCATTTTTCCAGTTCATACATTTTGTTTAAAATGAAGAACATTTTATTAACCTGACTATTTTTTTCAGTTTTATTAATTTCATCCAAATAATTCTTTTGACACAATTTATTTTTTCTGTTAATTTATAAACTTATAACATCGATTAATTTATCATTTCAATCAATGCATTTTCTTCTTTTTTATTCATTTTGTCAATTCACTTCATTTTGTTTATTTGGTTCGTTTGTTTCATTTATTCATTTAATTTATTTTTATTCATTTTATTTCCTTTGTTCATTCCATTCATTATATTCATTTGAACCCGTAAATTAAATTGATTCATTTAATTCATTTAATTCATTTGATTCATTTGCTTCACTTGATTATTTTGAATCATTTGATTAATTTGATTAATTTGATTCATTTGATTCATTTGATTCATTTGATTCATTTGATTCATTTAATTCATTTGATTCATTTGATTCATTTGATTCATTTGATTCATTTGATTCATTTGATTCATTTGATTCATTTGATTCATTTGATTCATTTGATTCATTTGATTCATTTTATTCATTTGTTTCATTTGATTCATATGATTCATTTGATTCATTTGATTCATTTGATTCATTTGATTCATTTGATTCATTTGATTCATTTGATTCATTTGATTCATTTGATTCATTTGATTCATTTGATTCATTTGATTCATTTGATTCATTTGATTCATTTGATTCATTTGATTCATTTGATTCATTTGATTCATTTGATTCATTTGATTCATTTGATTCATTTGATTCATTTGATTCATTTGATTCATTTGATTCATTTGATTCATTTGATTCATTTGATTCATTTGATTCATTTGATTCATTTGATTCATTTGATTCATTTGATTCATTTGATTCATTTGATTCATTTGATTCATTTGATTCATTTGATTCATTTGATTCATTTGATTCATTTGATTCATTTGATTCATTTGATTCATTTGATACATTTGATTCATTTGATACATTTGATACATTTGATTCATTTGATTCATTTGATTCATTTGATTCATTTGATTCATTTGATTCATTTGATTCATTTGATTCATTTGATTCATTTGATTCATTTGATTCATTTGATTCATTTGATTCATTTGATTCATTTGATTCATTTGATTCATTTGATTCATTTGATTCATTTGATTCATTTGATTCATTTGATTCATTTGATTCATTTGATTCATTTGATTCATTTGATTCATTTGATTCATTTGATTCATTTGATTCATTTGATCTATTTGATTCATTTGATTCATTTGATTCATTTGATTCATTTGATTCATTTGATTTATTTGATTCATTTGATTCATTTGATTCATTTGATTCATTTGATTCATTTGATTCATTTGATTCATTTGATTCATTTGATTCATTTGATTCACTTGATTCATTTGATTCATTTGATTCATTTGATTCATTTGATTCATTTGATTCATTTGATTCATTTGATTCATTTGATTCATTTGATTCATTTGATTCATTTGATTCATTTGATTCATTTGATTCATTTGATTCATTTGATTCATTTGATCCATTTGATTCATTTGATTCATTTGATTCATTTGATTCATTTGATTCATTTGATTCATTTGATTCATTTGATTCATTTGATTCATTTGATTCATTTGATTCATTTGATTCATTTGATTCATTTGATTCATTTGATTCATTTGATTCATTTGATTCATTTGACTCATTTGATTCATTTGATTCATTTGATTCATTTGATTCATTTGATTCATTTGATTCATTTGATTCATTTGATTCATTTGATTCATTTGATTCATTTGATTCATTTGATTCATTTGATTCATTTGATTCATTTGATTCATTTGATTCATTTGATTCATTTGATTCATTTGATTCATTTGATTCATTTGATTCATTTGATTCATTTGATTCATTTGACTCATTTGATTCATTTGATTCATTTGATTCATTTGATTCATTTGATTCATTTGATTCATTTTGTTACCGTCATTTGGTAACAATTTAGTACGTGTTGGATTTTAGGGAATACTCTGTATAGCTTAGCTTTCGTCAACGGTCATTTCAAACACGAGTGGGTGGCTAATTAAACTGCATTGGTGGCACTGCTGGGGGTGGCAAATTAAACTGCGTTGGTGGCACTGCTGTCGGTGGGGATTGGAATGCAATCCACTTAACTGATCCAAAACGGAAGAACGGAGAGAATTGGGTTTGGAGAGAATTTGGTTTGGGGAGAAATTGGTTGGAGTCGATTGGAGATGGGAGAAAAATCACGATATATGAGGGAGAAAAGTCACGACCGCTAAACGAGACGCACGAGTTTTTTTTCATTCGCGAAAATAGTGAGCCGAATGGCTTTCCCAAGGACGAGCCTCGTTAAACCTTAACCCGCACGAGGCCGGTCCCTGAATTATCGCCAGTTGAGTTTGGGTGAACCCAAATTTAAGCCTAAAAACGCAACAATATCAACGGGTGTTAATACCCTCCAGATAACCGTACCCGTGATCGAAGGGATTTTCGCCCCGCCGCAAACCTTCCCTCCATCGAGAGCCGAGAGACAGTAATTGTCAGGATCCAGATCCGCCGTCCAGATCAGCTGCCATCATCATCACCACCACCACCGCCGCCGCAGATCCTCACTACCCCGCCATCCCACCGTGTAGCCACCGTCGTATTGACACAATAAAACGTAAAAGGTATTTATTGCAAGGGTTTATTAAGTGTAGGTTACCACACGTCCGAAATCTCCCCCATAGCCACAACGCCCTGGGACTCGGTGAATAAAAGAGGCCTTGAGTGCCCGCTCCAAGACTCCCATACCAGGAGTCGGAATTTTGGTGAATCCCCATCTGGGACAAGCATTTTCCCGAGGCGAGAGCCTTATATCTGGCGCCCAACGTAAAATTATGGTTCCTAGGAGAGAAAAAATATTCGCAGAATATTTTTTCTTCATTAGTTGTGGGGGAGATTTCGAGTATTAGTCTCTCAATTCCACTCTGGTCGCATCACACTTGAAAAATTGGAAACCTTTGCAATTATTTGATTCGCGGTGGTTAAACCACGTGGCAGTGATTGTACGGTCATTAGGGTCACGTCGAATTCTCGCACTAAATTTATCCTTGACTGGTTAATGACAATCGGAAACATCTACAAAGCGTTCTAGGGGAGGTGATGTGTGAAACCTAGTTGATTTCTTTTGATTGATAAACAAATCTCCAACCATTTCGCATTTATTAGTCGACTTTATTGCACGGCGCGTTAATCATGCCTACACGTCGGTCCGTTTCTGGTCCGGATTTCGGGATATTATACCATAACCTGCGGGTTGAACACCTAACCGCAGGTGAACTTGATTATGAGCTGCTGCTCCGAAATGTTCGCATCGGTGATGACGAGTCCCGTTGTAAACGCCGGCGTAGGTTGAATGGAATTCTGAAAAATGAACGTGAAGGCCATGAATCCATTATTCACTATCACCAAGATCCAGCATTGGATCTAAGTATGTGCCAGCAACGGCACAACGAACTCACTCGCATTCTAACAACTACGCCGAAAAATAATACAGAATTTTGTAAAGCCAGACTGTTACATTTGGGTCACCGATTGGCGGTAATCGAAAATCATTGTCATGAAGAGCTGCGATTAAAAGTTAGCCAGGAATTCAATAAAGTTCTCGATCTCTTGTCCGAACATTTTTGGGAGGAAGACAACTCTTCTTCAGAGGTCAGGGAACAAGAGGTCGTAAACAGCGAATTGTTGGACGAAGCAGCGGAGGGAATCAGCGAGGCCGGTCCTTCATACACCACTACTACTGTAACCTCCACAGGAACCATACCTAGGACTCCGACAGAAACACTCTTCGTTTCCCAGGACGACTTCAATAAAGTTATGGTTAGTATTGGTACCCTGATAAAATCATTGACAACCCAAGTAACCAATTTGAAAGAGCACTTGAACCAACCGCAAGTATCGCAACCGAGCCGACCAGCGGCGAATCTAAATGAAACTAACCCCTTCCTGTCACCAGATGATTATCTACCAGAAATTAATCCGGAGCTCTCCTATCTCAATAACCCAGATTTCAGAAAAGTATCCCGCTCATCTACAATAACCACCAAAGCCATAACCAGGGGAATACCATTTCCAACACCCGTCTCCACCACCGCTCAATCTAACCCAGTTAGACAGCATAACCCATTTTTCGGGAACGATGAACAAAACCAAAGTTTTAACCGCAGAATCGACGAAATTCAATTCAGTCCGTTTCACGATGCAAATCATCTCGAGCGGGAAATACCCGTTACATATTCTAATCACCCACCCAGACCGCGATTTCCCCCCGAAGCTATCCCACGGAAAGTCATTCCCGTGTCTCAATGGAAAATAAAAAAAACTCCGGAAACGACCAGGGTTTGAGCTTGAACGAGTTTTTGAACCACGTTCAGCAACTAACCATTTCTGAACACGTGAATGAAGCCGATCTGTTTGATTCCGCGGTACATCTGTTCGATGGAGCTGCGTTATGTTGGTACACAGCTCAGCGCAATCGAAACTCGCTGTTGGGATGAGCACACCTAGTCCAAGAACTTAAAAATGAGTTTAGGCATCCAGATCTCGACTCAGTCCTTCGGACAAAAATCTATCAGGCACGACAACAAAAGGGCGAATCTTTCCAGCAGTATTACTTTCAAATGGAGAAGCTTTTCTTAGCCATGAACCATGGATTAGCCGACTTAGAAAAAGTGGAGGTATTGAAAATGAACCTTCGTTACGATGGGAAAAAAGCACTCATTGGACGTAACGTTAGGACGCTCAGAGAATTGATGGCTATAGGGAAAGATTTAGATGCGACCGATTACTCTGCCTTTGCAAAAGTTTTCGGGTCCAATAAGAAGGAAACATGCGCCATTTATTCAAATACTGACGTCATCAACCCCCCAAGGACATTTTACAACAAGAATCGTCAAGGAGAACACAACTCATTGCGTTACAAGGGTAACAAGAGCGAGGGAAACTACTCGAACGGGGGGGACCGCAAAACAACCCGAAAAATGACAATAAACCCTCGTCGTATAATAAAAACAAAAAAACCTATCCTGACGAAGGCCAGGAAGCAGGACCTAGTAAACCAAGTCCGCTTATGAAGCTAATTGCGAATTACGTACTTAACCTGCTCGGATTTACTGCCATTCTCGCTTTGATTTACTGTTGTTGATAGGGTTTCATACATTTGCACCTACCCGCAACGGCTACTCCCGCGCAACACGTTACCAACATATTATTCCCTTCCTAACACGGGGAAAACGCGAACGGAAAAAACACAACACGTTACCAACATATTATTCCCTTCCTAACACGGGGAAAACGCGAACGGAAAAAACACAACACGTTACCAACATATTATTCCCTTCCTAACACGGGGAAAACGCGAACGGAAAAAACACAAAAGTCAGGTTTACGATTCTAGAAAAAACATATATTACTCCTACTTTTTGTACACAGGATCTGTATAGACTACCCTACTGTGCGATTCTTTTCGCGCCTAACTATTCAAAACTTAAAATCGATCTCGGTTGTTGGCAGCCAGAGGTACGCACAGTACATGGGGCCCAGCCTTGATCGAGTTAATTGAAAAGGGAGAAAAAGAAAAAAAAGCCTCGATTCTAAATCTTCTGAAGTTTATATAGTAAATTTCTTGCTTACTTCAGCAAGATTTCAATTATTGACTATCTATCCCTGTTCAGCATGCGATTGACATTATATTTGTATTAGTGTCGCATCGCTTTCTATCTTTCTCCTTCGTTTGTAGTTTTTATGTTAATGTATTCCTATTCTCCTCTACCTTAAAGTAACTCTTGCTGTCTTCTATTATTTTACGAAGGTTCCCCGAACGTGAGTACTTCCTAATTGGTTTAGTGTTAGTGAGCCTTCGGTTCTCGCTAGAACCTCGTGTTCTCTTGTTCTAACTAAAGCTATTCGTAAGCAGTTGAACGCTCTATTTCCCGAACATAATTATGCATTTGTATCGATGCGCTCACAATCATAAAAACGCCACGCCTATGTAAATAATTACGTTAATTAATATTGGCACAGCCAAATTCTATACAACCGTATAAACACCTGCAGCCGGTGTCATTGGAAAACAATCATTAATTCTTCGAGCAACACAGTGACTCACGTTTGTTGTGCTATGTGCACTGCGACTTAAGCCGCTGCGTTTGCAAATTCGCTAGTGGCGAGTTCTTTCAGGTCAACCATAGACTTGTTGGTTGCGCATTTTTAGGTGTTTACTATTGTGGGGCTGTTCATCTCCCCTTTGTTAATGAGTTGATAATTATCTTGAAGAGATCATTATCAATGTTACGTGTTGGTTTTATAATAAATTCTTTACTGTTCTCCTAAATATGTTACCATGCTGCCCTCCCAGAAGCCGTTGTAGTTGCTGTTGCTTGAAGTCTGCCTTGGGATGTCGTCTTCTGGGTTGTTTGTTCATATAGTACTGCCTGTACATATGTTCCGTGTATCATGGGACTTATCAATTGGTCGACTTCGGATATCGGGTGTGGGTGTTTCGACTGCCATCTCGTGAGTCCGGGGTTGGTTTTCCGTTCGTTTGCCTCAGCTTCCTTCATCTATGCTGCATCTGGGGCTTGGTTTGCGTCCTGTTCGAGTGGATTATGTAATTTCGTTACTTCGTTTCCTTCCTCTCCTTCTTCTCCGTTTGTTGTTGTCGTTTTTGTGGTTACCGAGGATAGGATATTTGACTTATCCTGCCTCGTGAATTGTAAAATGTTGCAGACGAAATGCGACGTGTAACTTATCTCAGTCGTCTTTGCAATGCGTAATCTGTAGCTGACTTGCTAGTGTTACGACCTTTCCTACTGGATTCTTCCTACTGACGTTTAATCTGCCTTGCTGATTTCCTGATGGCTACTTTATTCCTGCCATCTAGTTTGTAAAAATGCTTCCCGCATGCTGTGGTGTTGATGCGTTTCTTTAGTTCGTTGTTTATATATTTTGTTGGTGTTTTAGCTCCAGCCAGAGTTTGACGGTTCTGACTGCGCTTTACTGAACACTGCATAATGACTGGCAGTATGTCCAGCTTGAGTCGATTTTTTTCAGTGGTTGCGACTCCGATTCTTTGCTATGGTTTTTCTTTTACTTGCTTCATATTGCGGCTTGTCTTACAACCATTCTCTACCTTCGATTTATTTGCCCGCTCCGGTTTTGCCCTTTCGTTCGTTGGTCCAGTTCTCATCCTTCACTGTTGCTCCGCCCTTGCCGTCACAACCCAACACCTTCAACCCTCTGTCTTCCGCCTGATTCGTCCTTTGTCATCATAAATTTTCAGACCAAAAGTATGTGGTGATGTTGGCTTCCTGGGGGTGAAAAATTTCTTTTGTCCCTGATCTTCAGATTTCACTTGCTTGTTTGTTGCTTTTCAAAAAAAATTCTTTGTGGATAATAAATTGATATTAAATTGTGTAAAAAAAATTTTTTTTTTTTTTTTTGCTTATTAATGTTATTATGTAATTTTCATCGCTCATATATTGTCGTTTGGGCATTTCAATCTAATCTTTCTTATTATGTAATTTTCATCGCTTATCAAATCATATATTGGCGTTTGCGCATTCAATCTAGTCTATCTTCACGTTCGGGTATTCTATCTAATCTATGTTTGTTCGAACAAGTGGTTAGTAATGTTAGTTATGTTATGTTTTTTTTTCATATGGAGAAATAACCGTTTGTTAGTACTATGCTGTTTTCTTTTTTTTTTTTTTTTTTTATATATATATATATGAAGACATAGTAGTTTGTTAGTAATTTGCTTCGAATTGTTGTGATTAGCTTAGTTTGTTAGTGCGCTGTAAATGTGATTGAATGTTACCTATGTTTCCTTCTTTCGGCGAGATTGTGGTATCCTTTATTCGGATTGGTGTGGCCTCCTCCCCCCTTTCCAGTAAGGTGGTTGCAGGTGGGACCTGGTTTTACTGAAATTAGACTTAGATTCTTTCTTTATTATTTTGTTTTATTTATTTATTCATAATTCTCCACTTTATTTGTTTTTCTCTTGTTTCCCGTTTTCCGATATGTTGTCTGTTAGGTGTTTTTGTTATATTACTTAATTTCATCCTATGAAGTTCCCTGCTATTGGGCATGGATATCTGTTTGATTCGTATCCAGTATTATTTATATATTTTACGTGTTTGTTGAAACATTCCTTCAACCATTGTTTTTCCATCTGTATCCTGTATGTCATTACTCCTTTAATTATTCCCCTCAGACGCTTTTCTTCATTTCATCTGTTACCTCTTAATTCGTATTCTTCTCAATTTGACAACCCAGGGTGATCCTATAAGGATACCGTAAAAATATTATTCCCCGGAAGTATGTAAGCTTCCTATTATTAACCCTTCTATTTTGTTTTCTTTAGCCCCCCTTGAATACTTTCTTTGCTTTTTCATGATTGCATTGGTTTTTATCACTTTTGCCGTTTTTAATTAAACGTTCCTCTTGTTTAACCTTTTTTTTCCCCTTTATTGTATTATCTTCTCTGTAGGTCATGTTATATTTGTGTTTCTTTTTGTTGTGTCCTTCTGTCGCTGCGTTCATGTTTTACATTTTTCTTTTTCGTGTATATTTTAATTCGACTGCGATTCTTAGTCGTCATGTAAATAGAATTTGTCATCACGTTCATAAAATAAAGACATTCATACTCATTCCGGGTTCCGGTTCCCTTGTCCGCTCATATGCTTTCATACTTGTATTAAGTGATATAAATGATTCTTAATCAATATTGCATATGTTTTATCCGCTGGCCAGCGTAGGGTGAGAAAAAAAAATAATTCCAATTAAAAATTGTTCATTCTTTTCATATATTGTTGTCCATGTTTTCTTTGTGTCTAGGTTCTGCTTCATGATTTCCAGAGTGAATCTCCGTCTTTTATTATTTGTAAATCATGCATTGTAATTCTGCGTTACTCGCAAGCGTTTCCCGCTTCCTTTTATTGCAGCTTTTCTGATATGCTTTTTCATTCCAATGCTTTTAACCTCTTATTTATATTGCGCCGCATGTGTCTTTATAATCTAAGAGTTTTCAATAAATTCTGTCTTTATCTTTTCCTTCTTATATTGTAGTATGTTCTTTATTTCTTCCATACTTTTGCTTCTGGCTTTGCAAATATTACTTTCTTAGTTGCAAATAAATATTTTCGTCAATTATACTCCTTTTTTGTATTCGCATTTTTAAAAGCTTTTCTTCATCTTATATCAAACGAACTATTACCCATTTCGTGGTAATTTTGTTCCTTTGTATCATATTTGTATACCTTTACCTTTATCTTAATTTTTTCTTTATGTTATGTTTATGGTTTTATGTTCTCACTGTTGATTATTTACTCTTTATTTTCCTTTCACTTTCGTTTTTCCTCATATTGTAAATTGCTTATATCCATGTTAATTAATGACAACGATTATCATGTTTATTTAATTTGCATTGTGTCTCTTATTGCGTTTTGTTGCTCAATACGTTCTTATTCCTCCTTGCATTTTTTTCAGTGCTGGTTTACTAATATGCGCTGTCGTAATATTTTGCGTCCTTTGTTGATTGGGTTGCATTGTACCCCCTTCTTTAGTATTTGGCGTTGCCTTCTGAATTTTTTGTTGTTGTTTATTTAAGCGCATGTTCATGTCTGGTTGTTTCTCTTTTTTCTTCTCATTTATGGTCTGTAATTTCGTTTTGCTTATAATTTTCCTATCCAGTGTGTGTTTCGTTTGTCTTCTGTTTTCCCTCTGTCCTATATTTGGTATGTGTGGTTCTATAACGGTTTTCCGTGTGCAGCATGATATCTCCCCTTTGAAACATAGGAAGAATATGCCTAAAGCTCCTCCTATGACCAAGAAGACACTAAATGTCGTCCATGGGTTCTCTAGAGGGGCATATGCTAAATTTTCTAGCGTGGTTCTATGGTTTTTTATTTCGTCGACTTCTACCCCTATGTCGAAAAGTTTCTTTGTGTCAAATAACGAAACTATCTTATTACGTTTTGAAAGAGACGGTATCCCCTTATCCTTCCATTTACTAGAAATATTTGGTATGTCCGTATGTGGTATGTGGTATGTGGTATGTTAATTTTGTTTCACCTTGTGTTTCACTGAAGTGTGTAATTCTTATACTATCCGTCTGTATCATCATGTCCGGCAGTAATTTTATATTTCCTTTGCCTTGTATTGTAGTTTCCGTAACGTTCTTCCCCGTGAAAACGGATACCTTCAATTTGTTAGGTGTAAAATACGTCCATATGTTTCTATTTGCAGTTTCCAACCATATGTCGTGGTTCAACTGCAGCACTTTTGTTTTGCATGTCGTCGTTATGTTTCTAAAATATAGCGCGGCCATACATGTGTCCTCTTGTTTGAGGTCTCTTTCTATATTGCTTAATTTACAAAGCCTAGTGTCTCCTATTGTATCGCAGTTGTCATAATCTGCCTGGGTTAATACATATCCCCAGTTGTTTTCTTGTTTTATTATTATGTCTTCCTCTAAGTGCAATATTGTCAATATGTTTCCGGTTATGCTTGGCTCGATTGTGCCTTTATACGCATACCATTTGCTTTTTTTCACGAGCGGAATTTGAAGTGTCATAATTATATCTAAGTCGTTGGTGAGGTTTACGTAGTAATGAAGTGTATTTAATATCTCTGGCATAATTGCCCCGTCTGCTCTTCTTGGGAAAGTAAGGTTGTCGTTCAGCGTTGCTTCCTCACTGTCTAATGTTCGGATTAGTTGTACTGGGTTTATTATTTCCGCTAGGTCGAGGCTCTTTGTGTTTTCTGCGTGTAATATTGCTATCAACGTTTTTTGTTTTAGTTTTAAGTTTTGTCTCATACTGTTATACCACATGCCTATCTCCATGAGTGTTGCTTCTAGGTATAGGTCTTTATCTCTGTCATTGGCTCTGTTAAGAGTGTTCCTGATTTCTGTTTTTAAAGATTCGAAATTTTTATTGTTGCTTTCGACTGCCTTATCCATGGTGATTGTTGAGTTGCTCACGAAATTGTATATTTTTTCGATTGCTGACGCTTGATGTTCTGTATTTTTGTTGAATCTTTCTTCGTTTCGTCTAAGTTTATCCATATTTTCGTCAATTCTAGTTCTGTCGTCGGAGTCCATTGCTCCAATTGCTGACCAAAACCCTCTTGGTGTTCTTGTTTTAAAGAAATACCTGATGTACGTGTTTATGTTCGCAATGTCACTAGTGTCTTTGCTCCAAACCGAGGTTATGACCCCGCATTTCAAATTCGGAATTCTTTCTATTAGCGCTGTACAGGTTTCATTAAAAGCATTTAGTGCCGATTCTAATTCTGCTTGATCCTCTACAAGACTCTTATACGTTAGCGTTACCTTGAAATCGTAGACCCCTTGTGCCAGTAATACATCATTGAGTCTTTCCAGAATCAACGCTGCGTTCGCCATGGCCAAGAAAACTCCAGCGAAAATAGTTCTAAAATATGAAAGATAACGATACTTTCTTATGTATAGAGTCGTAAAATCAATTATTCTTCTATTGCTCTAAACCAATATGCATATGTAAATATGGAACGAAAAATCAACGCAACGCGTTGATCTTGCATCATTGTCTTTTATATTGATTCAACTGGGGCAACAATTTTATGCCTTAAGTCTATGTATATGTAATTCATGTGACAAAAAGCTTGTTACCTTAAATCTTTATTGATGCGGCTTGCTACCTTAAGGAAAAAACTTGCTATCTTGCATAAATCCTCGCGCGGCAAAGGATGTCCAACAGTACAGTGTTGAGCCTATATCTATATAATGCTTATCTAGTAAAAATGTACGCTGCCAATAAAGATTGAACTCGAGTCTGGTTTTCCTTTTGTTTTACTCCTGTCTTAGCCAGATAAACTTGCTCTTATATGATTGCTGAGCAAAGCGGTGCGTATTCCGGTTACAGTCGTATTCACTGTCAAAATGCCCTCATTACCCTAGCATAGTTACAATAACTCGCTTCATTAGATTTATAAACGTATTGCAAAGCAAGAAATGCTGTGGATGTGAAACGTGAACCGCCTCCTGAATTTTTTTTTCCCGTGCACTATTATGTGCAGTGTAAGTGGTTTAGACTTTACTAGCGCGCCTCTTGCACCTTTTCTGTTCCGATTTCGGCATTTGATGTCAATCGTTTGTGACGAGAGGTAATAATGAGGTAAGTAGTGCGTCTTGATTTTCGGTTCCAAAAACTTTTTTCTTTTTGTTCTTTTAGCTCTTTTATTGTATATTCACCCAATGCCCGTGGCCTCCACAGGGCCCGCACCTGGTGTCCGGATACCAGGTTTCTGGCGTGCGTCATGTATTTCGGCCCATTGCCGTTTTACCCACCGGGAACCGCCCTGCCACGCGTAGTAGCCGAAATAGGTTTTTTTCGTTTACTGCTGACCCGCCCTTTCTACCTCCATGGTGTGCGCCACGCGCTTCATGAGGCCTGGATGTGGCTGGTCCGCCGCTACCAGGCGGCCAGCACACCAGGGCCCGTTTTTCTCGAGGATTGGCAAGTTGTCAATTCCGCGTGCCAACTCGTATTTGCCGTAGAAGACGAGCCAATAACTTTCAGTGTGCCGCTGCGCGCCACGCCCTGGCGCATCGCGCGGCACATGGTTTGGAGACCCCGTTACGCGTGGGTCTCCGATATTTCGGAAGTGCAAGGCGTGTGCCTGCCGATGTTCCGTGCCTGTCTTCGCCATTTTTAGGTTAAGGTAAGTATCTTATTATGTTTATTTATTCTTCGGTTATACATTTTTATTCTTTGCAGGGTCGGAAATATACATTTGAACCGGATTCACTATTGCGTATTGTATTTTTTTCTAGGCTCTCCGAAAACCACCCTCCGAGACGTTTCTTTATTTTTTTTTCAGCTATGGTGTCATGTATGGTAAGTGTATTTCTTTTAATTTGTTTTTTTTTTCGTTTGTACTTTGTTCTTCCTCTTTTTAGGGTATTTTCTTCTTGCTCTGGTGCCTTCCCCCTCTCGACGGATACTGTAATAATTTATAGGATAATCTGGTGAGTGCTACCTTAGAAATAATTTTTTTGATTAGATTAGAGCTTTTTTTTTTAAGGAGTGTTAAATCTGAGCTTAGGCTCGTTCGCCACTTGAAAAGCTGCTAGTTACTTTGTGTTAATACTTATCATCGGTGTTTTAGTTTCCTTTCACTCTTGCTCGCCTGCGCGAGATATAGGGTGGTGGATATATTTCCACCGTTGTCTACGTATTTTTCGATCGCGTTTAGTTTCCTCTACCATAGTGTTTAATATTTGAGTTTCGTAAAATGGAATATCTTTGATCATGGTCAATGGTCTCTCATTTTACGGGTAATGTACATACTTAAAAAAAAATCCTTGTAATTTCGCGTCATCTTGCGCTGACATATGCCAGCGAACAAAATGACTGATTATTATGTTCATTCTTATTTTTTTACAAGCCGCCAACTTATTCAAAAACCTAATTTTACATTTTGCAACGTGCAACATGTAGATTTACCAGAACGCTGTGAAATTACATTTGTCTAGTAAACTTTATATATGTATCTACAGTATATCTATTTACAATATGTACATTTCTCCTCCTAGAGTTCAATCCGTGTACTTCTTGAGACGGTTATTATGAACCTTCTCTAATCTGTTTCCGTTTTTAATCACGGTCGTGCATTCACTCGGGAGTTCTACGACCTCATATGGGCCTCTCCACAGAGCTTGCAGTTTTTGTCCTGTACCCGTGGGGATGGATTTTACAAGTACCATATCGCCCCACATAGGCTGCCACTCGTTGGCGTTTTTATCGTATAGGTCCTTCCTTTTTTCTTTTGACAATATTAGGTTTTCTCGTGCTTTTTTGTGCAGGTTTTTGAACGTGGACCGTATTTCGTTGACGTAGTCCTCGTAATATAGCCCATCATTGTTCCATTTATAAATTGAATTAGGAATGTTGGCGTTTTTACCATATACTAATTCAAATGGTGTATAGCCCGTCGATGAGTTTGACGTGGTGTTGTATTCGAATGTAAAGAAAGGCAAATGTTGGTCCCAAGTTTTCGGGGCATTTCCAACATATTGTCTCAAGTACATTTTAAGTTCCCTGTTCGACCTCTCCACTAAATTTGCTTGTGGATGATAGGTGCTCGTAGTGATTTTCTTAATTTTTAGAATTTTACAGACGTTTTTCATTAGGGAGCTTACGAAATTTGCTCCATTATCTGTAACTAACTCCAAGGGAGCTCCAAATTTACAAATATAATTCTCAACAAATGTTTGCGCGACCGTTGCGCTTTCTTGATTCTCCATCGGTGCTACAATCAAGTATCTTGTTAGGTCGTCTTGCATAACTAGACCGTATTTGTTACCCCAATCGGATTCTGGTAATACCACAATGTCCATATATAACTTTTCGAATGGTTCGGACGATGTGGTTGTTATTTTCATTGGAATTTTGTTGGATCGTCCAATCTTGTTCTTTTGGCACGAATCACATTGTTTGACGTAGTTCTCTACATCTCGTCGCATATTTTTCCACTCGAATAGTGGGCTTATGCGTTTCAACATTCTTTTACTGCCGACATGTCCGCCCAGCGGAGAGTCATGAAACTCTTTAAGTACGGTTTCTCTTTCTCCTACTGGTACATGCATTCGGTCTTTCTCTGGCGCAAAGAGGGTGAATACTTTATTGAATTTACCTGCTACAAATCGTAAAATGTTAGTTTCTGGTGGCGTTTGTATGTTTCTAAAGGAGATAATTTGAATATTCTTATCTTCTTTCATGTGTTCGGGGCATTTCCCGAACGCGTCAACTAATCCTTGGAAAAATACTTTTGTGTCAGCTCTTGATCGGCTTGACCCATTTAGAATCATACCCCATATTTTTCTGTTTGGGATGGCAAATATTCTACCATTTAGAAAATCTTTCAACCCATGAGGGAGGTCGACCAATTCGCTCAGCTCTTTATAGGCTGACCTACTATTAACGATAACGAATGTGGCGTCTGTTTCGCTCTCGTCGATCTTGCTTTTTGAAAACTTTAATAGTTTAAAATCTATGCGTCCCTGTTCTAGATCATTTTCAAAATCTTCATGTGTTATTGTTACTTCTAGATCATCTTTTTCGTCCCATTCAAAATCGATATTTTCTAGCCCGTCCATGTGAGGGTTCCATTCGGATTGCTGTGTGTCCTTGAATAGCCCAAATCTTCCGGATGGGTCTGTAATCTGTTTCGTGGTCTTTGTTTCGGTTTGCTGGGCAAGTTTTACGTCTTCTTCTTGCTGTTGTTGCAGTTTCTGTTGCCGTGTGACTACAGCGACCGTGTGAGTTTTTTCATCTATCTCCGCATCAGGATTAAGTCTAGATAGAAAATCTGCTACGACATTATCTTTTCCTTGTTTGTAGCGTATGTCCATTTCCAACCCTTGGAGCTTTAAACGAAGTCGTGTCAGGGTGGGTGATGTTTCTTTCAATCTCCAAATAGAGATTAAAGGTCTATGATCTGTGTAGACGATAAATTTCTGATTATAAATAAAATGTTTGAATCTGTTCACTGACCATACAATTGCGAGTAATTCTTTCTCTATCGTATGGTATCTTCTTTCTGCACCTACTAGACCTCTGCTCGCATAGGCTATGGGTCTATCGGTGGACTTTTCATTAGAGAGTACTGCACCAATGGCATACTCGCTTGCATCTGTTGTGATCACAAACGTATCTTTGTAGTTTGGTCTTACCAACAGAGTATTTGAAGTTAAAAAATCTTTCAATTCTTCGAATGCTTTCTGACATTCATTGGTCCAAATAAATTTTACATTTTTCTTTAGCAGATCGTTCAATGGTTTACGTTTTTCTGCTATTTGTGGTATGAATTTACCATAAAAATTAACCGTTCCTAAGAACGAACGGACTCCTTTAACTGTTTTTGGTACAGTCATTTCTTTGATGGCCTTTATATTATCCTCCATTGGCCGAATGCCTTCAGCATTAATTGCATGTCCGAGATATTTAATTTCGGTTCTTAAAATTTGGCATTTTCCTGCCTCAATTTTCAAATTGTGTCGGCGCATAGCCTTCAAAACTTTTATGAGGTTTTCATTGTGTTCCTCAATAGTTGACCCGTAAATGATAATATCGTCTAAGTAAACGATAGCTTTCACACCTTCAATTTCATACAATATTGTGTTCATCAACTTCTGAAATGTTGATGGACTATTTCTAAGGCCCATAGGCATTCTTGTAAATTCAAAATGCCCTTTAGGGGTTGAAAAGGCTGTTTTAGCCGCATCTTTTGGGTTAATTGGGACTTGATAAAAACCTGATTTCAGGTCCAATGTTGAAAAATATTTAGCTCCTCCGAGATTATCAAGTATCTCGTCGATCAGTGGGATCGGATATACAAACGGTTTTGTTATTAAATTTAGCGCTCTAAAGTCAACCACAATTCTATACTTTTTATTTCCGTTTTCATCGTCCTTTTTGGGTACGCACAAAACCGGTGCATTCCATGGACTTTTACTGGGCTTAATAATGCCTTGCTTCAACATGTCCTCGATTTCTGCATTTATATGCTTTTTTGTTGCTTCGGGAAATCTATATTGTCTTTTATTTATTGGTACGTTCGACGTCGTCTCTATTTCATGGACAGCCGCGTCTGTAGTTGTTAGATGGTCTCCCTTTTGGTAAAACACATCACTATATTCCGCCATAATTGATTCCATGGCTTGGAAATTGTTTCTTTTCAAATGATCCAAATTAAGGTTCTCTAATAATTTTTCAGTTCGTTCAATACCACGTAACTGATCATACTTTTTATTGTCAACCAGACTATAGTCCTGGTTGTCATCCAAGTTTTCTAAAACCTGTTCTCCATAGTAGGAATCCATGTAATTTTTTTCGTTGGACTCGTTCGTGTAATTCTTTTTATAGTAATCTTTCTTGTTTGTACCATAATCATTAAAATCTATCCTATATTCTGATCCGCATTCCGGGATCATGCTAGTCATGCACTTTCTTCTGTGAGATGTGTCTGATTCAATAAAACTTTTCCTTGACGTTTTATTGTTATTTCTGTTTTCTATTAGTTTGGTCATATCTGTTATATGATTCATTTCTTCGTTATCATACTGTGTCTTATCATCAGTGTATTTTGTAATTGCCTCTGTCTGGCATGCCTTCTCAGTCAGAATTTTGCATTTTCGCGTCATGTTTGAGGGCATTTCATCATCCCTTGCTATTTTGTTTTGATATCTATTATTCATCCCATCCCTTCCTCCGGGGATCTTGTTACGTACTTCTTCAATGTTTTTAGTTGAATTCATGTCACCCGCGTAGTTGGGAATATTTTCCTCTCTTGACGCAAAAGCATCAGGACTTTGTATTTTATCTCCATTTGGCTCATTGTCGCTCCTATTCGATTTACGGAGGGCGATGTAGTTCAATTGCTGAGATATAAAAATTGTACATTCCTTAAGAAATTTCGCTCCTATAATTCCCGGGACGCACAAATCCTTTACAATATAAAATTTTATTGGATACTTCGAGTTCCCAATTATTAATGTGGTTTCTACTGATCCAATAGTTTCTGATTGTGTCAGATTAAAACCTGTAATGTATAACTTATCCCGATAGTTAATAAATCTGGCTCCAATTTTCGCGACCGTATCCCATCTTATTACATTAAGAAACGCTCCTGTATCAAGCATATATTTAATCCTAATGTCAGGCCTTTCTATTGAGGCGATATTTACTAGTAATTGATGATTTCTGGTACATTCTATGTCCAATTTCTCATATGGAGGCATGGTTTCTTGGAATTGATTACTCGTGTTTTCTTGCAATGTGGTGGGCCGTCCATGGCCATTATATCGTATATTGAGCGACTTAGTACTCAGTCGTTGTCTGGTTGTATTATAATTTCTTAAATTCTTATTTGTGCTTGTTTTACTGTATGTACCGCAATTTACGCATACTTGTCGGGGTTGTTTAAACGGTTTATCTTCTGGCCTGTTATTGTAGGGGGTCCTGCCATCTATCTGCCCGAACTCCCCATCGTTCAGTTTTTTCTTTGGTTTTCATCTCTTCTATGCTCCTGCTTGTATGGTGACTCGCCTCTTTTCCAGTCTGGTTGTTCCCTCCATTGTCTGGGGTTTGAGTCATTCTGTTTCCAGGGGGGTTGCTGCTCCCTCCACTGGTTTTGCCCAGGCTCGTTTTGCCTCCAACCTGCTTGTTGTGCTTCTCTCCATGGTCTCGGGCCAGATTCATTTTGCCTCCAGCCTGTTTGCTGCGTTTCCCTCCATGGTCTTGGGCCCGGTTCATTTTGCCTCCAATCGGTCCTGTTGTTTCCGTCTGGGCGCATACTCCTCTGGTTGTTGTTATTCGTTTGGTAGTTGTAACTACCTCCTGGGCGCCCACTTTCTCCTTGTCTATCTTGTTGGTAGCTTCTATTGTAGTTTGTTCTTGGTGGCTGATAGCCGTTTCTGTATCGACCACGCTCGTTTTGGTAATCCTCGCGTCGAGGTCTATGGTCGTCGTTCCTAAACTGTCTTGGTGGATTGTTAAACCCCCCGTCTGTCGCCCATCTTCCTTTGAATTTGTTTGAATTTTGTACTAATTCCAATGATTCCAGTCTATTACCTATTTCCGTCAAATGCTCGCATTCTGCATGTCTTTCCTCTAAGTAGTTCAGTAGCTCGACTAGCGGCATTTCACGTTGACTCTGGGCTATTTGCTTAAGTTCTTTATTATATAAACCGCATATGCAGTGTAGCCTCAAGCTTTTTGTCATAGCCCTGTCTACTTCCCCTGGCCCTTCGTCATAATATTCGAGGTGGGTATTTATTTCCATCACTCGTTTTTTGTACTCTTTAAATGTTTCCTGTGGTTTTTGCCTTAGGGTTTCTATTTTGGTAATTATACCTTCTATGGATACATTATCCCCAAATTCTTTAATCAAGTTCGTCTTTGTTTCATTCCAAGTGTCGCCTTTGATTTTAGCTATTGCTGCTGCCGCTTTTCCTTTCAATTTCAGTAGTACCACATAGACTAGATCTGTATGCGGTTCGTCTGCTGGTATTTGTTCGGCAAAGTGATCGACGTGGTATAAAAACGCGTCTAATTCATCCCGAGACCCGTTAAACTCAGGGATACACTGAATAGCCTCTGTTTTAGGGAAGCGGTATTCCGCCTCTTGTGCATTACGCTGCATGGTGTTGCTTTTTATTTCGCATCCACTGTCTGATAAGCTTCTTTGTTTGGTTATTTTTGCTTCTGATAAGCGTATTTGTTTGGGTATAACTCCTTTTATATCTAACTTCTTTTCGAGTATTATTGTCCTATCAAGGATTTTTATTGACTGGTCGTATTTTTTCTGTACTATGTCTAATTTGTCGGTTAGTTCATTCCAAACTCTAACTTCGACTCTGTTTTCGTATTTACTTAATACTGCTTCGAACTCTTCGAAGGCTTCCTTAAGCAATTGTTTTTTTGTGAGGATTCCTTGGAGCGTTCTGGCTCTTCCTTTGTTTTTGTTTAAATTCTCGTATTCGCGTAAGATGTATTCACTGATTTCATCTAACCTAGACATTTAGGGATTAGTATGTGCATCCAATGATTTGGCCTCCTAGCTGTTTTTTCATTGCTTCGTGGTGTGTCATTACACCGTTTCTAGTGTTCAATATGAGATTTCCGCATATTGTTGGGAGAAAGGTTCTTACGTAGAATTTTAGCTGGTTCGCTGTCGCTTTAATGGGAGTATGTGGGGTTTGAATGAGTATTAGTTCTTCGTGTAGTTTTACTTGGACTATTTCACCCTGTTCTTTGATTATTTCAATAATTTTTTCCCTGCGTAGTAGTTCAACAACCTCATTGGTGTTAGCTACGCTAGTATTAATAAGTACAGTTTCCGATGTGAATTGTATGTTCACTAATGCTTTCAATATTCTTCCAGCCCTCATTATTTGTTCAATAACAGTTTAAGGTAATTTGTTTTATTTATCCAATCGTCTTCGTTTTTTCACTTTCCATGAGAAACGAACGTTTGAGGAAAAAAAAAAGAAAAAAGATGAAATGTGTTTTAATTGCAATCGTATCGCCTCAGCGCGTTCAGTTCCTTGCACCCACCGATTGCGTCACGATTGTTGATATATCTTCTCCCGCTATTTAATTATTTCGTCATCAACCACAGTCTCGGTCTCTTCGTCGGTACCAGCTGTTTCAGTACATGGCTGGTAGCTAACGTAAAATGCTTATTCTGCTAGTCCGTTCTCGCTTCGTGGTGTAAGGTTTCATTTACTTCTCGTTCGTCGTGTTATGGTCGTCACTATATGTCATCATACATTGTCGAATGTATTCACCGTGTGTGGTGGATTAATTAATTAATTAATTAAGTGATGCAATGTACAAAATTAACCGTTTCTTCGAAAAAAAAAAACCGAAAATAGCCAGATGTAGTTCCTATGATCCTACTATCGCGGCGTAAACGCTCAATAAAGTTGATCTTTTTATATTGTCCCTGCGTAGTATAAAAGAAAATTTCTTTTTCTCACTTACCTGAGCTGCATTGTTGATCTACTCGTTAGTTCCTGTCGAGATGATCTAGATCCTTAAACTCGTAGCAAGCGCATATGTATTTGTAGAGATCGTTGACGCACTCTGTCAAAGTTTTGTGAACAAAGAAACTTTCACTGAATCGTTCAGATATGCTGAGTGTTTGTCTTTTTCCACATTTAAGCTATCGTATTTTTCGTGGTTTGTTATTTTTCTTCAGTTTTCACCATCAAATTCCGCAGACAATTTACGCATTTTTTTTTTCATCACATTCAATATTAACACGATCAGAAGTCGTCGAATTTCTGCTTTTCTCGGATCTACACTTATGGTTAAGGTTTCCTCGCGACGAGACTTATTTCAGGCATTAAAACTGGTTACCACCAACGCCTGTCTCGATGTTTTTTTTTCTCTTTGACGATAGTAGTCGGTAAAATGCCAACTTATTCACTAAAAAAAACGCTCAAACACTTTCAAAATGTAACCTTTCTTCTCACTTTATGGTATACACTGATCTGAAGACTTTAGCTGATTTTAGCCTCCAGTCATAAATGCGTCCTGCAATCTCTCAGGATTGCTAAACCGCTGTCACCACATGCACCTACCCGCAACGGCTACTCCCGCGCAACACGTTACCAACATATTATTCCCTTCCTAACACGGGGAAAACGCGAACGGAAAAAACACAACACGTTACCAACATATTATTCCCTTCCTAACACGGGGAAAACGCGAACGGAAAAAACACAACACGTTACCAACATATTATTCCCTTCCTAACACGGGGAAAACGCGAACGGAAAAAACACAAAAGTCAGGTTTACGATTCTAGAAAAAACATATATTACTCCTACTTTTTGTACACAGGATCTGTATAGACTACCCTACTGTGCGATTCTTTTCGCGCCTAACTATTCAAAACTTAAAATCGATCTCGGTTGTTGGCAGCCAGAGGTACGCACAGTACATGGGGCCCAGCCTTGATCGAGTTAATTGAAAAGGGAGAAAAAGAAAAAAAAGCCTCGATTCTAAATCTTCTGAAGTTTATATAGTAAATTTCTTGCTTACTTCAGCAAGATTTCAATTATTGACTATCTATCCCTGTTCAGCATGCGATTGACATTATATTTGTATTAGTGTCGCATCGCTTTCTATCTTTCTCCTTCGTTTGTAGTTTTTATGTTAATGTATTCCTATTCTCCTCTACCTTAAAGTAACTCTTGCTGTCTTCTATTATTTTACGAAGGTTCCCCGAACGTGAGTACTTCCTAATTGGTTTAGTGTTAGTGAGCCTTCGGTTCTCGCTAGAACCTCGTGTTCTCTTGTTCTAACTAAAGCTATTCGTAAGCAGTTGAACGCTCTATTTCCCGAACATAATTATGCATTTGTATCGATGCGCTCACAATCATAAAAACGCCACGCCTATGTAAATAATTACGTTAATTAATATTGGCACAGCCAAATTCTATACAACCGTATAAACACCTGCAGCCGGTGTCATTGGAAAACAATCATTAATTCTTCGAGCAACACAGTGACTCACGTTTGTTGTGCTATGTGCATTGCGACTTAAGCCGCTGCGTTTGCAAATTCGCTAGTGGCGAGTTCTTTCAGGTCAACCATAGACTTGTTGGTTGCGCATTTTTAGGTTTTTACTATTGTGGGGCTGTTCACATTTACCATCTGTTCAAATCGATGAAAATCGCACCACTTAGCAGTTGTTGATTTCAAAGTGGCCTAGATTTCGAAATAAAAGAAGGTGCCCTATATGAAAAATATCTTCTGTGAAATAAATCTAGCCATTCCGAAGCAATTAAAAACAATAAACATGTTTTTTGATCAGCATAAATCAATCATCTGAGAATAAGATCATCAGTTTGAGCATTCAATTTCAGTTTGAAGCTTCTTTCGATTTTTAAAAAAAAATTCGAGTGCCGATACTTTACCGGTACTGAGGGCTTCAGTACCGTAGTACCGGTTCTCGTCAAAAAGGGTCGGTACTGCGAACCCTATCTGCGTCGGATACTGCTACGAACAGCTCATCGATCTTTGTGCGTAGTCCTCATACATTCTGGTAGTATATTCTGAGCTGGGAACGGGAATTCATTTCAAGGGAGGCAATGTCTGTATGTCTTGCTTCGGAGGAACATATACATTCCTGGCATTTACCTGGAGAAACAGTCGTGGTGTCTTCATAATTTGAGTAGCGGATAGCTAGGTGGAAGTCAGCTACGGAGCCAGAAGTATGTTGTCCAATGGTAGACTGGAACCGAAAATTACTTTGAGGGGGTGCAGTATCAAAGGTAGCTTCGAGAGGACATATACTCTTTGGCTTTATCTGGAGAAACAGTCGTGAGGTCATCATAATTTGGGTTGCAGATGGCTTGATAAATATCAGCTATGGAGCCGGTAGTGTGTTGTGCAACGGTAGACTGGGACCGAAAATTACTTTCGGGGGGTGCAGTATCAAAGGTAGCTTCGAAAGGACATATACCCTCTTTGGCTTTACCTGGAGAAACAGTCGTGAGGTCATCATAATTTGGATTGCATTGGCTTGATGAATATCAGCTTCGGAGCCGGGAGTGTATTGTCCAACAGAAGACTGGAACCGAAAATTACTTTGAGGGGGTGCAGTAACAAAGGTAGCTTCGAAAGAACATATACCCTCTTTGGCTTTACCTGAAGTAACAGAAAGTAAACCGTTCAGATATCATGGTAGGCTGGTCAACTGTAATTCATACTATGTTGCGTTTCGGCTTCGCCTCATCAGAAACCGACACTAACACATTGTCGGAATAGATTAGCGCCGGCTTGACGCAAATCCCTTAAAACTAAAACACTCTATGTGTTTCAATCAAACGACTGATCAAACGTGATGTCCCGTTCGAGCAGAAGTTCTGTTTATGCCGATGAGACACAAGTGAAGCCGAAACTTGTCTTGGCTTAGCAGGCCTATGCGAAAGCACTATGCTATATTTCATATATTTCTCACTAGGGTGAAAATTTGTTGGTAAAACCCGGCGCTAATCTATTCCGACAATGTGTTAATGTCGGTTTCTGATGAGGCGAAGCCGAAACGCAACATAGTATGAAATAAGGATTTGTGCCCTCCTGTACAAAGACTGGTTTTTACCAACAAATTTTCACCCTAATGAGAAATTTTGGTTTTTACCAAATTTTCCTCCTTAGGGTGAAATATAGCATAGTGCTTTCGCATAGGCCTGCTAAGCCAAGACAAGTTTCGGCTTCACTTGTGTCTCATCGGCATAAACAGAACTTCTGCTCGAACGGGACATCACGTTTGATCAGTCGTTTGATTGAAACACATAGAGTGTTTTAGTTTTAAAAGGATTTGCGTCAAGCCGGCGCTAATCTATTCCGACAATGTGTTAGTGTCGGTTTCTGATGAGGCGAAGCCGAAACGCAACATAGTATGAAATAAGGATTTGTGCCCTCCTGTACAAAGACTGGTTTTTACCAACAAATTTTCACCCTAGTGAGAAATTTTGGTTTTTACCAAATTTTCCTCCTTAGGGTGAAATATAGCATAGTGCTTTCGCATAGGCCTGCTAAGCCAAGACAAGTTTCGGCTTCACTTGTGTCTCATCGGCATAAACAGAACTTCTGCTCGAACGGGACATCACGTTTGATCAGTCGTTTGGTTGAAACACATAGAGTGTTTTAGTTTTAAGGGATTTGCGTCAAGCCGGCGCTAATCTATTCCGACAATGTGTTAGTGTCGGTTTCTGATGAGGCGAAGCCGAAACGCAACATAGTATGAAATAAGGATTTGTGCCCTCCTGTACAAAGACTGGTTTTTACCAACAAATTTTCACCCTAGTGAGAAATTTTGGTTTTTACCAAATTTTCCTCCTTAGGGTGAAATATAGCATAGTGCAACTGTAATTGCTTTTCTTCACGACTAATTTGCTGACGCTTTCTTTCAACAAGCTTTCTATACACAGCGCATTCGAAACTATAGGCTGCATGTTTTGTCTCCAGATTCAGCTTCCAGTCCCTATTCATCTTATCGCAATTAACACAGCATAGTAATTCTGATGCACATTCTGCTGTTATGTGGTCCCCTGCGCATTTTGAGCAGACCTGAGAGTCTTTGTATTCAGTGTTCTTATGCCCATATGCACTTCATTTAAAGCAACGTACTATTCCAAAACACTTAACCACTCTACATCTTTCCCAGCCAATGTTTACACGCCCTAACTTGAGCATGGTCTCAAACGAATCAGCATTCACTTCAATCACATAATTATATGCTGTGTAATCATTCCGCTTAGTTATAAATAAAGTTATGAGTTTTAACTCTGTTAAGTTCACTGATTCATTTTGTTCTTCCAGGCTATTTTTGAGTTAACTCTCTGACAACTGCTCCGCAATCCCAACAATCTTTAATCTTGGTTTTGCCGGTTTCGGTACTGAGATTTCATAATTCTCCCCAAACTTCTCTCTCACCACTGCCACAACTGATTCTATTGCCTCCGCACTTTTCACACCTAGGATGATTGAGCCACCATTGCCTTCTCGAACTGTTTGAATTTTATTCGATGCACGGTCAATTTGGCTACGCAATTCATTCTTTGTTTTCCTTGCACTTTGATTCACTTCTTTAGGGCGCACCAAAATAACGGGCTCATTCTTACGAGGCTGTTTCGGGGTTTCACTGTTACACTTAACTTACGAGTGCGGTTTCAACGAATTACAGGTAGTAAGTGCCAAATTTTGTTCACCATTTTCAACTCTGGGCCGTTTTCTAGGCCTGAAATTCCAGCTCGGACCAGCCGATGTGGAATCATTCCCGTCAGCAACACTTCCTTTTTTCAATACTTCAGCAAATGTGCACGATTTCCGTTCGAATTTTCTGCTTTCAGTTAATTCCCGCAAGATTTCTAGCTTGACACTTTCAACTGCACGTTGTATTTGTGACCAAATATCATTTTCCAATGACTCAATCTTCTCGCTCATTTCATTTTCCACAACTTCATGCAGTTATTTCCACTAGAATGCCATTACATTTGGCCAGAATTTCATTGTGACCGCCTTGATGCTTCCGACAGCCATGCCACAAATATTTTAACCCACGATTTGCTGCCATTGCCTTCCGCCCATGCTTATCGATATTATCTGTACACTTTAAATGCAGTATCACTCTACACGGGCCGTAGCAGAAAACTTTTTCATTCTCTTCACTTGTCACTCTCGTACAGGCACCGCATTGTAGCGTTGTGGTCATATTCGCGGCCGCTGACCCGTATGTCGTCCGCCAAGCAGCACAATTGTATCATTTCGCTTGAGTGTAATTACAGCGTTTCTTTAATCACGTCTTGTGCGAGTTAGTTCACGTATATCGACACACCTAAAATATCACACGAATCTTCGTTTGACGAGTTTTCAAATGCACCAATAATCTCCTCCCAAAACAACTTAAAACACCGATAAATATAAAAAAACGACAAATTTGTAGAAGACAACTTATTCTCCTCCATACACAGATGTTAGATATACTTACACTGAGAAACAAAAATATGCAGAGTTAGCATACTTTCTATTAGGGTTCGTCGCGGCGCGGATGTGGGCGATAGTCCGCTTCGCAACAGCAAAAAAATAATAAAACCGCACTACATTTACCTAACGGCACCGCGCGGTAATGCGGTAAATGGGGTAAATTAACGTATTTTTAAAAATTCACTACATTTTGAGACCAATGCTTTCGAAACAAGGTAAAACATTGTCATTCATACTGGCATAGCGCTAAAGTCCTATGAAATATAGCTGTATTTAATCATTATACATACAAAAACGTTCTTCCGCAGCAATTAGTAGGAAAACTTTTATTTTAGTTTTAATAAGTTAATTGAAAAAATGGAATAATGAAATTGTAAAACTCGAACGTTCTGACAGAGGAGTTTTCCTAATGATGGCATTTCTAAGCATTCGTTAAGCAAAATAAATCTAGTTGCGTCTTTCTCAAATGGTAAAAGTCATAGTTTTAATTCACTTTTTAATACAGACTGCAGACTTTATCGATAATTTTTTAAGTGCGGTTGCGGTAATACCGCGCGGAAAAGCTCATACCCCACACCGCATCCGCAGGAAAAAGTGTCACACCGCACCGCAGGTTTTGCAGTGCGGATGCGGTAAATACGGCGCGGTTACGATAATTACCGCAACCGCGACGTACCCTACTTTCTATTCCCGTCTCTTTGATACTGCTGTGATTTTTATGCATTTTCTAGCATATACTTCTTGAGACCGAATATATGTAATGCATAAAGTTTACAGCAGAAGAAACGAGAGACAGGTAGAAAAGTATGCTATCGACGATTAAATACCTGCGTGTACCTACACGTTCGCCTCAAACATTGAACCCGAGCGAAGGTTTTAGAGGTGTTTAGTTTTTGACATTAAAAATGTCTTACTCCACTATCTGGAGCTGGGTGTCATTCTAAAATCTAAACTATCTCCCATGTAACGAAACTATGTAAGGTTTGCACGCTTATAACTCCGATATTACTAGATGAATTTTAATCATTCATACACCAACCGATTCAGAAACACCGAACTTAAATATTGGTAATAATTTAATATCTCCCCAATAAAAGTAGACTTTTGGAAATTGGTAAAATTAAAAAGTTCACGAAAAACGGGAAAATTACCATTCGTGAGGCAGATTTCTCAGACACAGCCGTCAAGAGAGGGCAGCTTAGTTGCTCAATGAAACACGAAAAGTCATAAATAGAAGCAACGCATGTTCGTTTAAATCAGTTGTTGCTCTTATCCCATAGGAGTAACATCGTCTCCGGGCGATGCAATAAGCGCTATCGATTTTCGGTAACGTTGGCATTTGCACACACTCGCACCTAAGTGACTAAACCATATACGGTTAGTTTATAAATAGAGGTGACGCGTACCCGTTTGAATCAGTTTTTGTTCTTATGTCGAACGGGTAAGATCATGGCTGCAGCGTCTGGGCACTGCAATAAGCGGTAGACGCTATGCATTTTCGGCAGCGGTGGCTGTGTGCGGATTTTTCGGGTACCAGCACGGTGTCACAGAATGATTTGCAAAGTGGGTGGGCGGGGTGGTTTGGATTTAATTCAATACGGTGTGTGCTGCTTAAGAGTGTTGCGTTGAAAAAATATGTATATTTATTTTCATGCATGCGTGTGCGTTGTAACTTGTTAATCCATGTTTACGGCGCTTTGTAGCTACGTAGGGTAAAGAGCCTATTGGTTTTCATGTTTCATATTTCGGTTATATGTTTTTTATCAGTAAGGCATCTGACAACGTGCTTCTAGTTATTGCACTGTTCAGCAGCGTAGTATTTTATATAGGAGAGTACACTCAGGTTTTTACGCGGGTTTTGAAATTTACGCGGTTTTCATTAACGCGTTTTTTTTTTAATTTACGCGGTTTTCATTTACACGGCCTGTATCTCCTACGTGAAAAATCTGAGTGTAATTGCATCGGAAACAATCACATTCCCAACAGAACTTTTTGTTTTCTAATTTCAAACACTTTTGTTTCGTACTGCACACAACGGAAAATTTTAAAACAGAACTTACCGGCCCAGCAGCAGTTTAAGCGGGTGTCCTTTTCGATTCAAATTCAAGCCATGTCTTAAGCGTTACTGGACTTAAAATTGTTTTCCCAGTTTATCCAGTCAGAATATCTGTCCTACCCTATGCATTTAAAACACAGTTCTAATTGCGTTTTAAAGTATACAACAAATAGAACGGTTGAGTATACTAATTTAAATTTTAAAATAAATCTCTTTTAAATTATGAGACAAACCGCTGTACTGAAGATATAATTGTCAGTCCTATTACCGCATAAAACACCTATATAACATAAAACGCTGCAGAATTGGTTTAATAATACAATGTTTACACTACAGAGTTATAACACGTTTTAATAATTAGCAACAAGAAAAATGTCACCAAGATAGCATAAAAACTCATTTTGACTGGTAGTGCGAACGTTGCATAACAATGTAATTTATCAAATAATTTCATTTTTTCCACCACTAATCGATCAAGAAATACTTAAACTTAAGATGGTTTACTTAAGTTCATTAGTACATTATTGAAAATTTAAATGGAAAATGAAATTTCATATTTCATGGAGAATCTGTATATTTCCGTTGGCGAGCGTGGGCTTCCTCATCACAGCTCTCAATATGGAACTTTTCTTTTGAATATATTTTCTGAACAGACCAGCCTATTTTTACTAGATGGATCAGCCAAATAATGCCAATCACCTAGTGAGATACTTGATTAATTAATAGATTACCGTTAAAAGACCTTCAATAAATTATGTTTTGATGGGGAGGGTATATAGCAAATTGTAACATATGAAAACAGGCGAGTGAACAAAAACGTGAGTCGATATGTGTGATAGATAAAATTCATTTGCACGCTCTTGAAAAAAGCTACATTTTTAATGTCACCGTGGTCGTGTCCTGTACACAACCCTTTAATTTTTTTTTGACATTAAAAATGTCTTACTCCACTATCTGGGGCTAGGTGTCATTCTAAAATCTAAACTATCTCCCATGTAACGAAACTATGTAAGGTTTGCACGCTTATAACTCCGATATTACTAGATGGATTTTAATCATTCATACACCAACCGATTCAGAAACACCTAACTTAAATATTGGTAACAATTTAATATCTCCCCAATAAAAGTAGACTTTTGGAAAATGGTAAAATTAAAAAGTTCACGAAAAACGGGAAAATTACCATTCGTGAGGCAGATTTCTCAGACACAGCCGTCATAAGAGGGCAGCTTAGTTGCTCAATGAAACACGAAAAGTCATAAATAGAAGCAACGCATGTCCGTTTAAATCAGTTGTTGCTTTTATTCCATAGGAGCAACATCGTCTCCGGGCGATGCAATAAGCGCTATCGATTTTCGGCAACGCTGGCATTCGCACACACTCGCACCTAAGTGACTAAACCATATACGGTTAGTTTATAAATAGAGGTGACGCGTACCCGTTTGAATCAGTTTTTGTTCTTATGTCGAACGGGTAAGATCATGGCTGCAGCGTCTAGGCACTACATTAAGCGATAGACGCTATGTATTTTCGGCAGCGGTGGCCGTGTGCGGATTTTTCGGTACCAGCACGGTGTCACAGAATGATTTGCAAAGTGGGTGGGCGGGGTGGTTTTGATTTAGTTCAATACGGTGTGTGAAGAGTGTTACGTTTGAAAAAAATATATTTATTTTTATGCATGCGTGTGCGTTGTAACTTGTTAATCCATGTTTACGGCGCTTTGTAGCTGCGTAGGGTAAAGAGCCTATTGGTTTTCATGTTTCATATATCGGTTATATGTTTTTTATCAGTAAGGCATCTGACAACGTGCTTCTGTAGCTATTGCACTGTTCAGCAGAGTAGTATTTTATATAGGAGAGTACACTCAGGTTTCTTTATGCGGATTTTGAAATTTACGCGGTTTTCATTAACGTGTTTTTTTTTTTAATTTACTCGGTTTTCATTTACACGGCCTGTATCCCCTGCGTGAAAAATCTGAGTGTAATTGTATCGGAAACAATCACATTCCCAGCAGAACTTTTTGTTTTATAATTTCAAACACTTTTGTTTCGTACTGCACACAACGGAAAATTTTAAAACAGAACTTACCGTCCCAGCAGCAGTTGAAGCGGGTGTTCTTTTTCGATTCAAATTCAAGCCATGTCTTAAGCGTTACTGGACTTAAAATTGTTTCCCAGTTTATCCAGTCAGAATATCTGTCCTACCCTATGTATTTAAAACACAGTTCTAATTGCGTTTTAAAGTATACAACAAGTAGAACGGTTGGGTATACTACTTTAAATTTTAAAATAAATCTGTTTTAAATTATGAAACAAACCGCTGTACTGAAGATAAAATTATGTCAGTCCTATTACCACATAAAACACCTATATAACATAAAACGCTGCAGAATTGGTTTAATAATACAATGTTTGCACTACAGAGTTATAACACGTTTTTATAATTAGCAACAAGAAAAATGTCACCAAGATAGCATAAAAACCCGTTTTAACTGGTAGTGCGAACGTTGCATGACAATGTAATTTATCAAATAATTTCATTTTTTCCACCACTAATCGATCAAGAAATACATAAACTTAAGATTGTTTACTTAAGTTCATTAGTACATTATTGAAAATTTAAATGGAAAATGAAATTTCATATTTCATGGAGAATCTGTATATTTCCGTTGGCGGCGTGGGCTTCCTCATCACAGCTCTCAATATGGAACTTTTCTTTTGAATATATTTTCTGGACAGACCAACCTATTTTTACTAGATGGATCATCCAAATAATGCCAATCACCTAGTGAGATACTTGATTAATAGATACCGTTAAAAGACCTTTAATAAATTATGTTTTGATGGGGAGGGTATATAGCAAATTGTAACATATGAAAACAGGCGAGTGAACAAGAACGTGAGTCGATATGTGTGATAGATAAAATTCATTTGCACGCTCTTGAAAAAAGCTGCATTTTTAATGTCACCGTGGTCGTGTCCTGTACACAACACATTAATTTTTTTCTTGTTTATTTGACATGGCTCAATGCGTCAGCATAACTGAGCCGTGTTTTTTTAAGATTTTTACAATGCGAAAAAATTAAAATTAACTTTCAACTATCCATAGGGTATTGTTGACGCAGCTTGCTGCTGCGTGTTGAGATCCCCTTCCTTGGTGGTGAAAAATAAGGTGCCTTGTCTGCCGCACCTTGAGGGTCATTCTGTCCGTTGTAGTACTACGATATGAATGTAAATAATATCGAGCGGCCCCTCGAATAACTGGTCCGCTCAGCATGGGTAAAAGCTTCTGTAATTTCTCCCGAAATGTGAATGAGAGTGAGTGGTTGGTTGGAGTTCCTTCGAATGAACTGTCAGATGAGTGGGCACCCACTGGATCCAGTCGTGGTTGGAGCCGAGTTACTTTTGGCGGGTGGTCGCGACGCAGGCGTCGCCCCGCTTTTGAGATAACCCTTTCTGCGACCTTTAACCGCAGAATAAGCTATAGTGGAGGGGAAACTATTTGTCTCTGGGTTTTGAAAGCCATTCGGCAGCACCTGGGATTTGGTGGTAGAGGATCGAGGTTTGGGGATATTCAAAAGAAATTGAAGCCGTATACAAAAAGGCTTCGGGGAAACTTGCGTAATTTCATGAACGATTGCGTAGTTCCGGTCACGAAGATATGACTCATGCTTTAAACTGAGGACTCCAAAGATCTGATTTTTCACTTTGTTCTGGATCGTGGAAGAGGCAGGAGTGGTTAAGTTTTTTTTTCTCGCACCTCGGTGTGGTTTTGTAGGTAAAGATAAAAATCGTGAGATTCTCTACATCAGTTTTGCCAGTAATTAGTTTTCCCTTCCCAGTTCTAACTCGTACAAGTTAGGTGGCTTCCCGCATATCGAAGCAGTAGTTTAGAGTCGGTATTCCCGAATTAAGGTAAGGTGCAGATGGTGGCCAGTGCAGTGCGTGCCGTAATTCCAACTTGTCGTTGGATACGTATTTTTCGTGCAGGTTTGAAGCTGCAGCATCCCGTCACACCGATCATCATCCGTCATCAACCGCTTCTGACCCCGCCATCTAGCTACAAAGTTCCCGGTGAACCATCCGGAAGAGCGACGACCGTCAAATTCGCGCTAGCTAGGGAGCAGCGTCGTTGCCAGCATACGTCCAGTTGCTGGGCACCGACTATCGATCAACCCACGTGGGTTGATTGATAGTCGATAGCAAACGACCGGGCAAATCGTTTGTGGCAACCGGATCAGCATCTCCAGCGGACTGGATCTTCGAGCGACCCACGTAAAACCATGGTAGTGTGAGTAATCATTTCCTTTTTTTGACATGCGCATGATCAATTTGTTTAAACCCGCAAATGCCGGTTCAGTGAGCTAAGTGACAGCGTTTTCGTGACAAACTAAAAAGGCCCGGGTTCGAAACCCGATTATCAGTTTTTTTGTTCGGCGGTTTTATTTTTCCCACCCCGTGAAACTCCTAGGTCAGCGATGAAATCGCTGTATTACACGCAAACACGCCGACTGTATATGCACGCATGGTAAGTTGAGCCACTCATTTTCGGATGAACACCACGTTAGGTAGTTAGATTTTTGAGATGCTTTGGGAAGGGAGAGAGACAGGATAGGCAGTGACCGTGTTGGTTAGCGCGCTGCGAGGAAATTAGCTAGCAAGTTGGAAGGCCTGGGTTCGAGACCCGAAATGTGAAATAAATATTTTTTTTGTAAGCGAATTATGAGTTGAAGTGATTAAACAGTTTTACATTTCTTACAAAAGAAATGTATAGGATTCGCTCAAACTTTGACAACTTTTTCCGAGGCCCGGAGGGCCGAGTCTCATATACCAATCGACTCAGCTCGACAAATTGAGACAATGTCTGTATGTGTGTGTGTGTGTATGTGTGTATGTATGTATGTACAAAATGTCATGTAATTATCTCAGCATTGGCTGAACCGATCTTAATGAAATTAGTTTCAAATGAAAGGCCTAACGTTGCCATTTGACACTATTATTTTTGATTTTCGATATGTTGTTTACTTTCTGAGATATGGGCAATTTTGTCAAAACACAGCAGGTTTTTTGCAAATAACTTTCGAACAATACAATAATGTCCCACAAATTTCACATAAATAGAAAGCTTGTAAAAATACCTTTCTAACAAGCTATAGATTGTCTAAATCCGTGTACGAGCGGCGGAGATATTAGACATTTTGTATTTTTAGTCCTCGTTTACCAATTTCCACTAACTAAAAATGAGATTGTTTCATACAGAGTATTGCTTTACTGGTGTTTTAGGGGCAAAACTAAACCGATTTTGAATATCGGGGTATGAAAACATATCTACGTGATTCAAGAAATTCGATGTTGAGAACATTTCGTGAATTACCTTTAAAAGAAATTAACTATTTCTCAAAAATCAATATATAAGTTCACTTCAAAGACAAAATATTTAATGTGTTGATAAAGAAACAGTGAGTTCTAGTATTTATCCCTTGGATTAGGCATTGCGTTCAATCATGAGGTAAATGTTGGATGGTATATCAATACACAGATCAACAAGTAGTTCACGTAGTAGTGAGATAAAAGATTTCTCATATAATTATACTTGTGGCGTCACCGAAAGCAACTGTATGTTTGAAGCCCAAAAATCTAGCGAAAAAATTTAGCTCTTTTGCAAGATTTAGGTTATACTGGTTATGGCGCAAAAATTACTATTTACATTATTTATGATAAGAATGTAAGAATCAATATATCATCATAATATACCTATAAAAATAATGTCACTGCATTAACCATCATTTGACATTCCTCAGACGAAACCCCCCCCCCATCTCTCTCTCTTTCTCTCTCTCTGTCTCTCTTCTATCGCATCTATCTAGCTATTTCTGTATGCATTTCTAAGTTGTGTGATAAGATCTTCTGCCAATCTGAAATATTTATCAATTGTAATTGCGAAGGTTTGAGAAAACAAAACTATTTTTTGTCTGCTGTTACATCAACTCAACTTTAATTCAATTGTATTCAAAGCCTGTATCTACACTATAATTAAGGAAATTCATGGCTATATCAGAAAAATATTTGGCTTAACTGGGTAATATGAAAGTTTGACGATGGAAATTTTCAAAAGAGACATTCCACGTGTGATATTTAAACTATTCGTATCTCTATTGAATTTTGAATGAAATATATGCTCAAAGACTGAAAGCTGAAGCCAGCAGGATTTCGAAGACAAAATACATGAGAGGAAGAGGTTCTAGAGACGACAATGTGAACCTCCCACCCGAGTTCGGATTGACGGTGACGAAATCGAGATGGTCGACGAATTCATGTATTTGGGTTCACTGGTAACCGACGACAATGATAACAGCAGAGAAATTCAGAGACGGATCATAGCGGGAAATCGTGCCTACTTTGGACTCAAGAGGACGCTCCAGTCGAACAAAATTCGCCGCCGCACGAAGTTGATTATCTTCAAGACGCTGATTAGATCGGTAGTCCTCTACGGCCACGAGACCTGGACTATGCTCGTGGAGGACCAACGCGCCCTTGGAGTTTTCGAACGAAAAGTGTTGCGTACCATCTATGGTGGCGTGCAGATGGAAGACGGAACGTTGCGCAGGCGAATGAACCATGAGTTGTATCAGCTGCACATTCGTTGTATTGGTACGAACTTTCATGAAAAATAACGGATCAAAGACCAAAAATATCCACAAATTAGATCCAGGAAAAGAAGTCCCCAAAGTACCCACTCTCGATGGGGAATGCAACTACAATGTGTCTTCTAACCTATCGTCGTCCATATCTGGATATACTGAGTAGTTTAAACCATTTCTTTTTCACAATATTGGTCTGTATAGGACTTATTTATCCATATTTCCTGCACGAGAATTCCGAACGAAACAATACAAACACGGCTTTTATGCAATCGACATAGCCTAGACATTTCACACTATTTACTTCAATGCAAATAAAAACTTTGAAATATCTACCTGTCTCATTCACGAATCGCATTCTCCCTCTGTCGTTTTCTGTTCAAGGGGCTTGAAAGCACATGTGACCTTGTCTCACTTCAATATATTCAATTGCGCGTTAAAATACTGGACCAGTAAATTCTGTTCTGCACATAAATCTTTTCGGGAATATGTGACCAAAAAGTAAACTTCGAATTCGTTAAGTAAAGAAGCATGAAAACAAAAAGAATAAAACCAAAAAAAGATGGAAACCCTAGAAAGTCCATTGCATATTTATTAGCCTTTTCTCAGAAGATAGGATTTTCAAAAACATTTCAAAACTTTCTGATGCAATGATTTTCAAATTCGTACAACCCGGTTTATTCATTTTCTTAATTCAAAAATATTTTTAGCTTTAAATATATGACCATTTCATTTTAATTATTTCATTCCGCATCTTTTTATTCGTTTTGCTCATCTGCGTTCATTTTACTTATTTTATTCGTTTCATTCTTTGGATTGACTCTGATCAGTTTATTCTTTTTGTGTATTTTACTCATATCATTCATTGTTTTCATTGTATGCATTTTATTAATTTTTTCCAGTTTATTCATTTTGTTCAGTTTCTTCATTTTAATAATCTGACTACTTTTTCAGTTTTAATCATTTCATCCAAACAATTTATTTGATTCAATTTATTTCTTTATATTAATTTATAGCCTTTTACTGTTGTTCAATTTTTCATTTTAATCAATGCATTTAATTCTGCTCATTTTCTTCTTTTTATTCATTTTATCACTTCAGCTCATTTTGTTTATTCGATTCGTTTGTTTTATTTATGCATTTCATTTATTTTTTACTTTATTCATTTTGTTCATCCATTCTTTTTATTCATTTGATCCGTTTCATTAATTTGATTAATTTTAATTTTATGCATTTCATGTTCAGTCATTCGTTTTATTTCATTCAATTTGTTAGTATGTGTCAATTTATTCTATTAATCTTATAACTATTTCTAAATATAATCTTAATTTTTATGTAATAACCTAATCTAATTTGATTCGTGTATATTATAATTTTGATTTCCATTAATTTTTCTACTCATTTTATGAATTTAAAAAGCTATTTTTTCATTTTTTGCTTTACTTTTGTATTTCGGTCGTTTTGTTGATTTCTATAATTTATTCAGTTTATTCGAGATTTTATTCGTGCAAGACTAGAAACTGTTTTCATCCCACCTCTAGTTGGGTGCCTACTTCTCGTGAGTTCTGCAAACTAATCCAATAGTGAAATGTGTAAGAAATGTCTCATCTCACTGCTAGGTGGATTAAATCGGTTTTTTTGCAGTAAACTATTTTTTGGTATTTTCTGGTATAGGTAGTTTCACGATTTTCGGTCGTTTCCGTTTTTAACGAGCTGAGTTGACTCCTTTTTCCTTCGACTCCACCCTTCCTAAATCGGCCACGATTGGGGAGCTTGTGTTTGAGTAGATCTTTGCCCGTGATGATAAAATGCGTTAGAGCTAATCAATTATACCGGTCTGAGGCCTTCTTTGTATACTGTTGTTGATTTCTAGCGAATGTTTTCAGACTAGTAATCAAGGTACCTGAGTCCAGTTGGACCATTCTGGAGCCAGAACTCAGAAACAAATAGTACCCGCCCGTAGGAGGGGTCTCAATAGCTGGGCAAATCGAACAAGGCGAATGGTCTCTTTCGGGAGTGGCGCTGAAGCCATCCGCTAAATATTGATTTAGGCTCTGGCTCCAACTGTCTCGGGTTACAATTGGCGCCCAACGAGATTTGGCACGTTTTTTTTGCTGGAAAGTACAACTTTCTTCGGCATTTTTCCCTTAGATTAGTTTGAATTTTCTCAATGGTTAATTTGGTTTAAGTTGTAAATACATAAATATTTTGTAGAATAAGTTATTGCTCTTCTATACCATATTTTTACATTTATTTTATCAATTCATTACTATATACTCACTACGTTTCATTATCCCTAATACAAATTATATAAATAAATACTACTTCATATCCACGTACAAAATGGATAGATTTCCTTATTCTGAACATTTGAACTCTGAAGAAGTTGATTATGAACTAATGATCAGAGGTCAGTTGGAGGCAACTAACCTTGAACTTGATCTTGCTGGTAAACAGAGACTTCTAAGGACGTTGTTCAAGTCCGATGTCAAAAATAGTCAAAACTATCGTTCGCCGTTAAATATTTCGGAGGAATTTTCCCATATTTCTGGGAGAGTCGCGGATTTGTTTAGATCGTTAAATCGGTTTGGTGTTGAACCACGATTTGAGTCGCGGTTACTACATTACTGGTATCGAGCGAAACGCTGCCAGGGAGTGAGTGAGGATCAAAAGAAGATGCGTAGGGAGCTAGTACGTCGTATTGAAGAGTGTATGCAAACACATAAGATGGGACCGCCAACCTCACCATATAAAGAGCGTATCAATGACATGCTACAAGAGGCAGATAGCGCAGAGGCTGGGCGCAGCCAAAGGTAAGAAGATAAGCAAAACGGTCTCGATCATCATGCAGCATATCTCCAGGAACAGAATAAATCTGAGGACACAGAACAGCAGGTGACAGGTACGATCCCAAAAAGCAGTTCACAAGGCGCAGACAGAATCGAGTTGCGCAACAAGATGGACCGTATGGAACGAATGCTGGCAAGTTTGATGGGCAAGTTGTCGGTTCCGGGTGCACATGCTAACGACAGAGCAATGGACGAGATGTCAAGTAGCGACGACGAACAAAGAAATCACCAGGATGATCACCGACGCAGGTCAGCCAGACACCACAGGGATAGGATCAATTTTAACAGACGTGAGCAAAAGCAGTACGAATCGGATGAGCCCCGCTATAATTATGGCTCTTCAGGTTCTAGTTTGTTTTCAGATTGTCGGTTAAGAAGGGATCGTGTGCGTCCACGTCTTCACAACCGGTGGCATTCCGATGGAGATAGGGAAAATATGTATCAAGTGGAAAAATGGAAACTGAGGTTCACGGGAGACTCAAGATCAATAAGTGTTGAGAATTTTCTCTACAAACTCAAGAAAATAGCAGAGCGAGAGGGCGTTTCAAATCGGCAGCTTCTTCGAGACATTCACCTGTTATTGGATGGCCCGGCGTCCGATTGGTTTTTTACCTTTGTAGATGAGTTCGACGACTGGTTCACGTTTGAGAGGTTGATTAAATATCGTTTTGGAAATCCCAATCAGGATCAAGGAATCCGCCAAAAGATCCAAGAGGGGAAGCAGCAACGTGGTGAGCCGTTCATAGCATTTGTCACCGAAATCGAAAAGCTAAATCGAATGCTGTCGAAGCCATTGTCGAGAAACCGGAAGTTTGAGGTAATCTGGGACAACATGAGGCAGCACTATCGTTCGAAGATCTCCATTGTTGAAGTTACGGACCTGCAGCATCTATTGAAGCTGAACTATAGGATTTCTCCCGAAATGTGAATGAGAGTGAGTGGTTGGTTGGAGTTCCTTCGAATGTACTGTCAGATGAGTGGTTGAGCACCCACTGGATCCAGTCGTGGTTGGAGCCGAGTTACTTTTGGCGGGTGGTCGCGACGCAGGCGTCGCCCCGCTTTTGAGATAACCCTTTCTGCGACCTTTAACCGCAGAATAAGCTATAGTGGAGGGGAAACTATTTGTCTCTGGGTTTTGAAAGCCATTCGGCAGCACCTGGGATTTGGTGGTAGAGGATCGAGGTTTGGGGATATTCAAAAGAAATTGAAGCCGTATACGAAAAGGCTTCGGGGAAACTTGCGTAATTTCGTGAACGATTGCGTAGTTCCGGTCACGAAAATATGAATCATGCTTTAAACTGAGGACTCCAAAGATCTGATTTTTCACTTTGTTCTGGATCGTGGAAGAGGCAGGAGTGGTTTAGTTTTTTTCTCGCGCCTCGGTGTGGTTTTGTAGGTAAAGTTATAAATCGTGAGATTCTCTACATCAGTTTTGCCAGTAATTAGTTTTCCCTTCCCAGTTCTAACTCGTACAAGTTAAGTGGCTTCCCGCATATCGAAGCAGTAGTTTAGAGTCGGTATTCCCGAATTAAGGTAAGGTGCAGATGGTGGCCAGTGCAGTGCGTGCCCTAATTCCAACTTGTCGTTGGATACGTATTTTTCGTGCAGGTTTGAAGCTGCAGCATCCCGTCACACCGATCATCATCCGTCATCAACCGCTTCTGACCCCGCCATCTAGCTACAAAGTTCCCGGTGAACCATCCGGAAGAGCGACGACCGTCAAATTCGCGCTAGCTAGGGAGCAGCGTCGTTGCCAGCATACGTCCAGTTGCTGGGCACCGACTATCGATCAACCCACGTGGGAAACATGTAATGCAGTGACCTCCATCAGGTCAGACTCTACCAGCAAACGACCGAGCAAATCGTTTGTGGCAACCGGATCAGCATCTCCAGCGGACTGGATCTTCGAGCGTCCCACGTAAAACCATGGTAGTGTGAGTACTCATTTCCTTTTTTTGACATGCGCATGATCAATTTGTTTAAACCCGCAAATGCCGGTTCAGTGAGCTAAGTGACAGCGTTTTCGTGACAAACTCAAAAGGCCCGGGTTCGAAACCCGATTATCAGTTTTTTTGTTCGGCGGTTTTATTTTTCCCACCCCGTGAAAATCCTAGGTCAGCGATGAAATCGCTGTATTACACGCAAACACGCCGACTGTATATGCACGCACGGTAAGTTGAGCCACTCATTTTCGGATGAACACCACGTTAGGTAGTTAGATTTTTGAGATGCTTTGGGAAGGGAGAGACACAGGATAGGCAGTGACCATGTTGGTTAGCGCGCTGCGAGGAAATTAGCTAGCAAGTTGGAAGGCCTGGGTTCGAGACCCGAAATGTGAAATAAATATTTTTTTTGTAAGCGAATTATGAGTTGAAGTGATTAAACAGTTTTTTTGCAGTAAACTATTTTTTGGTATTTTCTGGTATAGGTAGTTTCACGATTTTCGGTCGTTTCCGTTTTTAACGAGCTGAGTTGACTCCTTTTTCCTTCGACTCCACCCTTCCTAAATCGGCCACGATTGGGGACCTTGTGTTTGAGTAGATCTTTGCCCGTGATGATAAAATGCGTTAGAGCTAATCAATTATACCGGTCTGAGGCCTTCTTTGTATACTGTTGTTGATTTCTAGCGAATGTTTTCAGACTAGTAATCAAGGTACCTGAGTCCAGTTGGACCATTCTGGAGCCAGAACTCAGAAACAAATAGTACCCGCCCGTAGGAGGGGTCTCAATAGCTGGGCAAATCGAACAAGGCGAATGGTCTCTTTCGGGAGTGGCGCTGAAGCCATCCGCTAAATATTGATTTAGGCTCTGGCTCCAACTGTCTCGGGTTACAATTGGCGCCCAACGAGATTTGGCACGTTTTTTTTGTTGGAAAGTACAACTTTCTTCGGCATTTTTCCCTTAGATTAGTTTGAATTTTCTCAATGGTTAATTTGGTTTAAGTTGTAAATACATAAATATTTTGTAGAATAAGTTATTGCTCTTCTTTACCATATTTTTACATTTATTTTATCAATTCATTACTATATACTCACTACGTTTCATTATACCTAATACAAATTATATAAATAAATACTACTTCATATCCACGTACAAAATGGATAGATTTCCTTATTCTGAACATTTGAACTCTGAAGAAGTTGATTATGAACTAATGATCAGAGGTCAGTTGGAGGCAACTAACCTTGAACTTGATCTTGCTGGTAAACAGAGACTTCTAAGGACGTTGTTCAAGTCCGATGTCAAAAATAGTCAAAACTATCGTTCGCCGTTAAATATTTCGGAGGAATTTTCCCATATTTCTGGGAGAGTCGCGGATTTGTTTAGATCGTTAAATCGGTTTGGTGTTGAACCACGATTTGAGTCGCGGTTACTACATTACTGGTATCGAGCGAAACGCTGCCAGGGAGTGAGTGAGGATCAAAAGAAGATGCGTAGGGAGCTAGTACTTCGTATTGAAGAGTGTATGCAAACACATAAGATGGGACCGCCAACCTCACCATATAAAGAGCGTATCAATGACATGCTACAAGAGGCAGATAGCGCAGAGGCTGGGCGCAGCCAAAGGTAAGAAGATAAGCAAAACGGTCTCGATCATCATGCAGCATATCTCCAGGAACAGAATAAATCTGAGGACACAGAACAGCAGGTGACAGGTACGATCCCAAAAAGCAGTTCACAAGGCGCAGACAGAATCGAGTTGCGCAACAAGATGGACCGAATGCTGGCAAGTTTGATGGGCAAGTTGTCGGTTCCGGGTGCACATGCTAGCGACAGAGCAATGGACGAGATGTCAAGTAGCGACGACGAACAAAGAAATCACCAGGATGATCACCGACGCAGGTCAGCCAGACACCACAGGGATAGGATCAATTTTAACAGACGTGAGCAAAAGCAGTACGAATCGGATGAGTCCCGCTATAATTATGGCTCTTCAGGTTCTAGTTTGTTTTCAGATTGTCGGTTAAGAAGGGATCGTGTGCGTCCACGTCTTCACAACCGGTGGCATTCCGATGGTGATAGGGAAAATATGTATCAAGTGGAAAAATGGAAACTGAGGTTCACGGGAGACTCAAGATCAATGAGTGTTGAGAATTTTCTCTACAAACTCAAGAAGATAGCAGAGCGAGAGGGCGTTTCAAATCGGCAGCTTCTTCGAGACATTCACCTGTTATTGGATGGCCCGGCGTCAGATTGGTTTTTTACCTTTGTAGATGAGTTCGACGACTGGTTCACGTTTGAGAGGTTGATTAAATATCGTTTTGGAAATCCCAATCAGGATCAAGGAATCCGCCAAAAGATCCAAGAGGGGAAGCAGCAACGTGGTGAGCCGTTCATAGCATTTGTCACCGAAATCGAAAAGCTAAATCGAATGCTGTCGAAGCCATTGTCGAGAAACCGGAAGTTTGAGGTAATCTGGGACAACATGAGGCAGCACTATCGTTCGAAGATCTCCATTGTTGAAGTTACGGACCTGCAGCATCTATTGAAGCTGAACTATAGGATCGATGCAGCGGAACCAAACCTGCAGCAAGCGTGGGAATCTAATCCAAGGCGAACGGTAAACAATGTAGAAGTTGAGGAAAGCGACGATGAAAGCGATGGGTTGGTAAATATCAACACGGTCCGGACGCGGCCGAACAGAGATAGTCAAATGAAACCGGGTGGAAACCCGCAGGGTCAGCAATCCACACAGCACATAGTTGGACGAAATGAGCCTACGGCTAGTGGAACGACTATGTTACGAGGCTGTTGGAACTGTCAACAGGAAGGACATAGTTGGCGAGAATGCACTAAACCGAAGGTGATATTTTGCTACGGTTGTGGTAACCTGGGCAGAACAATTCGATGCTGCGAACGTTGCTTACCGTTCGGTCGGCAGATAAAAAACCAAAATCAGCAGGGAAACTATTGAAGGGATGGGAGACAGGGAATCCGACTGTCCCTAATAATGAACAGATTCCCAAAACTATACAGCAAAATACAGAGTTTGACCCCTTGCTTCGGGTCCATCATATTCGAGTAAGCGTTACTAAATGTCCCCACATCCGAGTGAAAGTTTTCGAGACGGAAATGGAAGCTTTGCTGGATTCAGGAGCGGGCATTAGCGTGATTAACTCGCCAGAATTGGCCGAGCAGTATGGATTAAAAATCCTCCCAGCAGCAGTTCGCGTAAGCACAGCTGACGGGACGGAGTATAAGTGTTTGGGATATTTGAACATCCCATTCACCTATAAAAATAAAACAAAGGTAGTACCGACGATAATCATCCCTCAAACTTCCAGGTCTTTGATCCTGGGTGCCGATTTTTGGGACTCATTCGGTATTCAACCAATGATCGATGTGGGAAATGGACCAGAGAAGATCGAGATATTGGAAACCAGTACAAACTCGCTTCTCTGTTACAATATTGAACCAACAGGTGAACTACCGAAATTGGAGCAGAAAGATACCGACGAAACACTGGACATTCCAACAATGGGCGAGATTCTCGAACCAGTTCCGGACACAATTGAAACGGAACATGAGCTTAACGAAGCTCAACGTGCTGAGTTGGTCGAAGCAATAAAACAATTTGACTGTACTTCCCCGGAAAAATTAGGCCGTACGAATTTGATTCAGCACGAGACTATCCTTAAGGAGAACGCAAAACCAAGGTTCCAACCAGTTTACAAATGCTCCCCATTCATTCAGCAAGAAATCGATGCAGAGATAGAGCGTTTCAAAAGTTTAGATGCAATCGAAGAATGTTACAGCGAATGGACCAATCCGCTAGTTCCGGTCAGGAAGGCGAATGGGAAGATTCACGTTTGCCTGGACTCACGACGAATTAATGCGATGACGGTGAAAGATGCATACCCGATGCAGAACATCTTCCATCGTCTCGGACATGCGAAATTCTACTCAATCATAGATTTGAAGGACGCATATTTTCAGATTCCATTGAAGGAGGAATGCAGGAATTATACTGCTTTTCGAACCTCAAAAGGGTTGTTCCGCTTTAAGGTATGCCCCTTTGGGCTAACAAATGCACCCTTTACCATGTGTCGCTTGATGAACAAGGCTATAGGGTTCGATCTCCGACCCCATGTATTTGTATATCTCGATGACATAGTGATAGCAACCGAAACGTTTGAAGAACATTTGCGACTACTGAAAATCGTTGCACAACGGTTAAAGGCGGCAAATTTAACGATCTCGTTGGAAAAATCTAGGTTTTGCAGAAAACAGGTAATGTACCTTGGATACCTGCTGACTGAACGAGGAGTGTCCATAGACCAATCAAGGATACAGCTAATACTGGACTACGCCCGACCAAAGTCGGTAAAGGATATCCGCCGTCTCATGGGTTCCGCAGGTTTCTATCAGAAATTTATCGCAGGTTATAGTCGAATAACGACTCCAATAACCGACCTTCTGAAGAAAGGAAAGAAGAAATTCGTGTGGTCAGAGGAAGCTGAATCTGCTTTCAACGAGCTGAAATCAGTGCTGACGTCGGCACCCGTCTTAGCAAACCCCGACTTCAAAAAACCGTTCGCCATCGAAACCGACGCCTCAGATAACGCTGTAGGAGCTGCTTTAGTCCAAGAGCAGGATGGAGAGACTCGAATGATAGGCTACTTCAGTAAGAAACTAAGTTGTACCCAGAGAAAATACTCGGCTGTCGAGAAGGAGTGTCTCGGAGTTCTATTAGCGGTAGACAATTTCCGGCACTATGTCGAAGGAACACGGTTTAAAGTCGTGACAGATGCTAGAAGTTTGTTGTGGCTCTTTAAAATAGGAGCAGAAAGCGGAAACTCAAAGCTTCTCAGATGGGCGTTACGAATCCAGTCGTACGACATTGAACTCGAGTACAGGAAAGAACAATATCACAGCTGTCTGCCTATCTAGATCGATCGATACTATCACTGTAGCCCAGACTGACCCAGAATACGACGAACTAGCAGTGCAGATCGTGGCCAATCCCGTGAAGTACAGTGACTACCGGATAATCGATGGGAAAATTTGGAAGTACCTGAAGAAGCCTAGCCGACAGGATGACCCTCGTTTCGCTTGGAAACAGTTCCCAGAACCAGCAGAGAGAAATGAAATCATCCACCGGGAGCAAAGCAAGGCCCACTTCGGGTTCGAGAAAACCCTAGCCTCCATCAAGGAACGGTACATCTGGCCGAAGATGAACGAGCAGATTCGGAAATACTGTAGAGAATGTTTGCGCTGCCAAACAAGCAAAGCGGGGAACATCAACGTAACACCACCGATGGGTTCGCAGAAACCAGTTGAATATCCGTGGCAGTTTGTGACGCTTGATTTTGTCGGACCCTTGCCCGCGTCGGGTAGAAATCGTTGCACTTGTCTGTTGGTAGCGACGGACGTGTTTAGCAAGTTCGTGCTGGTGCAACCATTTCGCGAAGCGAAAGCGGGACCACTGGCAGAGTTTGTGGAAAATATGATTTTCAGGTTATTTGGAGTACCAGAAATCATACTGACCGACAACGGAACTCAGTTCATTTCAAAAACATTCAAAGAGCTACTGCAAGCCTATCATGTAAATCAATGGCTAACACCAGCATATCACCCGCAAGTGAACAACACGGAACGTATGAATAGGGTGATCACGACGGCCATAAGAGCAACGCTAAAAAAGGAACATAAGCATTGGGCGGATGATATCCAAACAATTGCAAATGCAATCCGTCTCGCTGTCCATGACTCGACCAAATACAGTTCGTACTTCGTCGTCTTCGGAAGAAACCAGGTTTCTGATGGGAGGGAGTATGCGATGATCAGAGACAACTATAAATCCGACGAGCAGGAAATGAACGAAGTAGAGAAGAAGAGGAATGCGGAGGGGAGGAAGAATTTGGCTGCTGCGTATAAGCGCCACGAAAAAACATACAATCTGCGCTCAAATGCTAGCTGTCCTCGATACTTTGCTGGAGAAACTGTCCTTAAAAAACCTTTGACCAATCAGACAAAGGGAAAGGTTTCTGCAAGAAACTGGCCCCCAAGTTTGAGCCTTGCGTCGTAGGGAAAATCCTAGGATCCCATACCTACGAACTTGAGGACCTTTCAGGGAAACGGGTGGGAGTTTTCTTCGCTGATCAGCTGAAGAAAATGATCCCCAGTTCTTCTCATCTAAGCAGATAAGTGGAAAGAAGTCAAGCTATGTAGCTCTTCGGAGTAACCACAGATTACGATGAGAAGAAACACCTACGGGGAATTTTTTTTACTGGCAGCTATTAGCAGCTTTGTTTGTTTCTCCGAAAGATAACTGCGCTAAGAAATCATTAGAAGTTTGTGATGACTCGTTAAACCAGTATTGCGGTTCACGACGCCTTAGAATGAGCAGGGGCAATGACCTGTGCAAAGTAATATGCTATATGCTATGAATCATAAAGCGAGCCCTTACGATGACTTCGACAAACGGCCGTGATCAAGCGAAGAAAAGAGGAGCAAGCCTCTGATGCAACTCTCAGTGTGCTTTCGGAGAATACAAATGAAGCAACGGTAGCCGCCAACATAGCCTTTGTGTAGTGGACGCAACTCCACCAAAACAGCTATGAAAAAGGTAATGATTAAAAGGTGGATTCTTCCACATTGGATCAAGCACGACAAGCATCGTGTTGTAAATAGTATTGTAAATAGTAGTATTAGTTAGATTAGTATGCAATTCCTACGATTTGTCCTATCTCTTATTCTCTAGTGTTAGTTCTTAAAATAATATTAATCGACAATTTAAGAAACTTACGGTTTTCATATTTTTTCCTTATTACTCAACGTAAATTTTTTCGAAATCTTCTATAATTTTGTTCCTATATTGTATATTATTTCCTTATTTTTTACTTATTCCATATTATTTTCTTTAATTCCTAAAATATTATAAATTGAATTAGTAATCTTAACCGAATCCAGTATCACTTGATAATTTGAACGATTTTCTTACCTTTTCCCATTTATTTTCCAGTTCGATATCATTTTCATTAGTCCTTTCTAACAGTCCATTAGTAAAAAATCGTCCGCTTCGATCAATACTTTTGCTCAGTTCAGCATTTCCCTTCATCCATTCCATCCAATTTGTTCTCCTTCTTCCTCATCCTTCTTTCTACAGCAAGCTCTTGGTGTAGGTTGAGGTTTGCCATCTGAAAGCAGCTACACCTGCGAAGAAAAATAAGAAAAAAACGGCTCTTTTCAAACTTACATCGACACGATATGATACGCAAAATACTCTCCTTACGATAGCACGTCTGGTATTCGCTGACTTCCTGTGTAGCACTACTTTTTCGCCGGAAAACCGCGATAAATTTTCGCAAAAATTTTCTACTACCGAACGCGACGAGTTAAAGTTACGGTTTGTTGACATTTGGTAGAACAGGTTCATTGGTATTGGCAAGAGAATGAGCGACGCGTGAGAGGGATGAATGAGAGTTCAACATGTGTGATCGAGGGGTGACTGCATGGTATTTTTTCTTGATAATTTATGTTGTGAGTTTCTCGTGGTCAAACAATTTTGACGGTCAGAAATTCTCGCTTCGTTCGATTTGCGTTTTTGGATTATCGTGAACATTTTTTTCTGGAGAACTCCAGAGTAGTTCACAATAACCGGAAACAGACCCCCATTTAAAGGATGTGATGTTGAATCCGTTTTGCTTGGATGTTACTCCGAGGTTTGGATATCAGCAAAACATACTAGTATTTTTTCACAAAGGTGAAGGTCTTACGAAGAGCGTATTTCACTTCTTAGTTTTTATACTGAGGTAAAGAAATTCGTGTCTTAATTTTTAGTTTAACTGTACATTGGGATATTCCAATTATAGTCGAATATTATGAGTGAATGTGATTGCCAATTACCATTAGCCAAAGTTTATCGGAAAGATCAAGCAAAGTTTTTCAGTGGTTCAGTATTAGCAAGGATATTTTGTTTTTTTGGTTAAATTTAGTTGATTGCTGCTGGAGACCGGAGTTGAAAAACGATGATGGTCAGTAACAGATAATGTCTGCAAAGAGATGATGAGTCAATTTTTTTGACGATGACCACATATGACCCCAGCAGTCAAGATTTTCTCAATTACAAATACAAATATCCTTCGAAAATTTGATTGGTTTTCAACCAATCAAATTTTCGAAAACAAAGTCGGGAATGATGTAGTACTACGATATGAATGTAAATAATATCGAGCGGCCCCTCGAATAACTGGTCCGCTCAGCATGGGTAAAAGCTTCTGTAATTTCTCCCGAAATGTGAATGAGAGTGAGTGGTTGGTTGGAGTTCCTTCGAATGAACTGTCAGATGAGTGGTTGAGCACCCACCGGATCCAGTCGTGGTTGGAGCCGAGTTACTTTTGGCGGGTGGTCGCGACGCAGGCGTCGCCCCGCTTTTGAGATAACCCTTTCTGCGACCTTTAACCGCAGAATAAGCTATAGTGGAGGGGAAACTATTTGTCTCTGGGTTTTGAAAGCCATTCGGCAGCACCTGGGATTTGGTGGTAGAGGATCGAGGTTTGGGGATATTCAAAAGAAATTGAAGCCGTATACAAAAAGGCTGCGGCGTAATTTCATGAACGATTGCGTAGTTCCGGTCACGAAGATATGACTCATGCTTTAAACTGAGGACTCCAAAGATCTGATTTTTCACTTTGTTCTGGATCGTGGAAGAGGCAGGAGTGGTTTAGTTTTTTTTCTCGCGCCTCGGTGTGGTTTTGTAGGTAAAGATAAAAATCGTGCGATTCTCTACATCAGTTTTGCCAGTAATTAGTTTTCCCATCCCAGTTCTAACTCGTACAAGTGGCTTCCCGCATATCGAAGCAGTAGTTTAGAGTCGGTATTCCCGAATTAAGGTAAGGTGCAGATGGTGGCCAGTGCAGTGCGTGCCCTAATTTCAACTTGTCGTTGGATACGTATTTTTCGTGCAGGTTTGAAGCTGCAGCATCCCGTCACACCGATCATCATCCGTCATCAACCGCTTCTGACCCCGCCATCTAGCTACAAAGTTCTCGGTGAACCATCCGGAAGAGCGACGACCGTCAAATTCGCGCTAGCTAGGGAGCAGCGTCGTTGCCAGCATACGTCCAGTTGCTGGGCACCGACTATCGATCAACCCACGTGGGAAACATGTAATGCAATGACCTCCATCAGGTCAGACTCTACCAGCAAACGACCGGGCAAATCGTTCGTGGCAACCGGATCAGCATCTCCAGCGGACTGATCTTCGAGCGACCCACGTAAAACCATGATAGTATGAGTACTCATTTCCTTTTTTTGACATGCGCATGATCAATTTGTTTAAACCCGCAAATGCCGGTTCAGTGAGCTAAGTGACAGCGTTTTCGTGACAAACTCAAAAGGCCCGGGTTCGAAACCCGATTATCAGTTTTTTTGTTCGGCGGTTTTATTTTTCCCACCCCGTGAAAATCCTAGGTCAGCGATGAAATCGCTGTATTACACGCAAACACGCCGACTGTATATGCACGCACCGTAAGTTGAGCCACTCATTTTCGGATGAACACCACGTTAGGTAGTTAGATTTTTGAGATGCTTTGGGAAGGGAGAGAGACAGGATAGGCAGTGACCATGTTGGTTAGCGCGCTGCGAGGAAATTAGCTAGCAAGTTGGAAGGCCTGGGTTCGAGACCCGAAATGTGAAATAAATATTTTTTTTTTGTAAGCGAATTATGAGTTGAAGTGATTAAACAGTTTTTTTGCAGTAAACTATTTTTTGGTATTTTCTGGTATAGGTAGTTTCACGATTTTCGGTCGTTTCCGTTTTTAACGAGCTGAGTTGACTCCTTTTTCCTTCAACTCCACCCTTCCTAAATCGGCCACGATTGGGGACCTTGTGTTTGAGTAGATCTTTGCCCGTGATGATAAAAAGCGTTAGAGTTAATCAATTATACCGGTCTGAGGCCTTCTTTGTATACTGTTGCTGATTTCTAGCGAATGTTTTCAGACTAGTAATTAAGGTACCTGAGTCCAGTTGGACCATTCTGGAGCCAGAACTCAGAAACAAATAGTACCCGCCCGTAGGAGGGGTCTCAATAGCTGGGCAAATCGAACAAGGCGAATGGTCTCTTTCGGGAGTGGCGCTGAAGCCATCCGCTAAATATTGATTTAGGCTCTGGCTCCAACTGTCTCGGGTTACACCGTCTTCTCTCACGTTTTCGTTCACGTCCATGTCGTCATCGGTACTGCACTCATGATGCTCACGGTCGGATGTTCTTATTTGTTTCTTGTACTTCCGGGTCGCTGTTGTAAATCCTTCTTCATCGGTGTTTGATTCTTTATTGGTGGTGTTGGTTGATGGTTTGGAGACATTCAATGTAATCGTTGTTACTTCGATGTAGGTAACAGCAGTTGGTTTAGTGATACTGGGCCCGATCATTGTTGAGCTGGCGTTTGTTACTGCCCGGTCCGCAGTCCTTGGTTTACCAACCTGTTGTGGTTTAGCATACGAAGACTGTATACTAGAGTGACAGGAAAAAAATTACCCCTATCGGCCCATACCTGAGTCAATTCCTAGTCCCACCAGGAGTACTTGTTCCAAATTTGAAGCAAATCGGACAAATCTAGCTACCGGACCAACGTGCCTGAAGTTTGCATGGGATTTTTCGACAATTTACATGGAGAAAATCCACTAACTCGCATTTTCGCCGCTAGGCGGCTCTCTATGCATCGTATTATCATTGTAAGTGAAAATAAGAAACATCATTTAATTGTCTACAACTTTGTCGAAGACTTCTAGTGAATCCGGCTTTGTTAAAAGAAGTTATTAAACTTTTAACGAAGTGATGTCTGGGTCAGTTTTGCATGGGGCCTAGCAGTGCGTGGTTGTCTATCGGTACGCGATTCCCACCAACAATACATTTTTGTGAGATAATGGTTAGGTTTAGGTGAATAGTATGTTCAGAAGATTTATAGTAAGTAATACGAGTCATGTTTTGGTTAGAAAATTTTAGTTCCACATTTTACCGTATAGAGGGCGCCAACACTAACTTTTAAACGGAAAGAGATAGAGATTAAGTGTCTTCCACAAACTTGTACAATAAGCATTTTTATATAATTCTTCCGAACATCTCGATACCCTATCTCACTTCTATGAAAACTTAGTGTTGGCGCCCTCTATGCGGTCACAGGTGGAACTAAAATTTTCAAACCAAAACATAACTCGTATTATCTACTACAATTCTTCTGAACATACCATTCAGCTAAATCTAACCATTATCTCACAAAAATGTATGGTTGGTGGGAATCGAGTACCGATACACAACCATGCATTGCTAGGCCCCATGCAAAACTGACTTAGACATCACTTCGCTAAAAGTTTAATAACTTCTTTTAACAAAGTCGGATTCACTAGCAGTCTTCGACAAAGTTGTAGGCAATTAAATGATCTTTCTTATTTTCACTTACAGTGATAATACGATGGATACAGTGCCGCCAAGCGGCGAAAATGCGAATTAGTGGGGTTTCTCCATGTAAATTGGCCAAAAATCTCATACAAACTTCTGGCACGTTGGTCCGGTAGCTAGACTTGTCCGATTTGCTTCAAATTTGGAGCAAGTACCCCTGGTGGGACTAGGAATCGATTCAGGGGTGGGCCGATTGAGTTTTCAAAAATTCATCATTTTTCTGGGCACTCTACTGTATACCGGCTTTGGTCATATAACGTGGAATTTCCTTAGCAGTCTCAAGGTTTTCCGTGGTGTAGCGGCTGATCGCAATATTGGCATGTAGGAATCTACCCTGGATACGTAAATTGTGATCGTTGAGAATGTGTACTACATTGAGGGCATTTGCCTGAGAAGCTCAAGTAAGAAGGAATAGGTTTTGTCAGACGCATTCTCACCACACGAACGCCGTTTTGGGGTCCTGGGAAGAAGTTCCTCAAAGTATCTTCCGTAATACTACTCACTTCTCCGTATTTTGACATGGTTTTTTGATAACGGAGGAACTAGTACGTGGTGCCAGGTCATGTATCTTTTTTCAATACTGTCAACATCTATATACGTTGGGATATTGTTGACATGTTTCATGTTGTTCTGGGAAGCGAATGATTCTGCTTGACTAATGCTTTTGAACATAATCAGTACCACATGACGTAAATAGTGAAATTGCACCGCATTAACTTCTGCTACGTTGAGCTTCATGTTCACCTTCACGAATCGATGGTCTTACCGAACATTTCGAGAATGTCAACAGGAACACAGTTTGCCCACAATGGGATATACTCTTGGTTCGTATTGTCACTCATTGTTTGTTCTCGTTTCACACACTAGGTAGAAGGAATCAATTTTTGCCTTTGCAAACAGAACAAACGGCGCGCGGGTAAATTTGATTACTTGCCCTACTACAGCAGCGGAGCGATTGCTAGCGTCTGAGCTGAGCGAGATGAGAAACCGAACTGATAAGGTGTTTAGTTGTATAATGTTCGAATCAAACAGCTTTGTGTACTCACACACATGTCCGTTCACGAATGGAAGATACGCACAAAGCAAAATGAGTCAACGAAGTGAAACGGAATTTTCACTCAGCAACACTGGCTGTGAATACACGCAACGCAGTGATCTGCTCCGCCTGCCGGCCAAATCCGTTCTTTAAATAGTCGATGATGACGTCATTCATAGAAGCATTGCGCGCTAAGTACATAAATCTGACTATGTTATACATCATCGCATTTGACAAGGGACGCCTCGCCAAATCCAACGGTTGCAGCTAAATTTGAGATCGTCAAATAATAGCAGAAGCTCTTCTCACACTCTAACTATTTGGTGGAACGAAAAAAAAAAATTAGTTTATCCTACAGTAGTAACTCTTTTCGAAATTATGCTAAAACTCATTTACGCACCTTTAACGTCAACATTCTTTCTAATAGTATTCGAGAAACATAAAATGAATTGAGTCCATTATTAAAAATGGAACTATGATAGAAAATGACTTCAAATATGTGTAACACCAAAGCGTTTCTTAAAGCCCTGGATTTTTTTCTCGTTTTATCTCAAACAATCATTTTTCAAAGTACGAATCACTGAATCGATAAAAATAGTCGATTCATTTTATTTTCATTTTTGAATCGGATACGGTTCACTCATCAAACTGAGTCTGTTTGCCCATATCTACAACAAAATCTTATATCCAGATGAACGTTTTTCTGGATCGTGGAAGAGGCAGGAGTTGTTCAAATAGTTGTGCCGCGGTGTAGGACTTAAGAATTAGCTAGGTCGAAAAGGAAAGCCAACTGAAGCATCGCCATCTTCGGTTCCAAATCGCCAACCGACCGTGAGCATCGGTTACGTTTCGCAGAGTACCGTCAGCATTCTGCTGAGCATCGTCAACGATCCGGCCAGCATCAGTTCCGGTCCCCGGAAACCGCCAACCACCACGCCTCACGTAAATCAATGTTGTAAGTACGTTCCATATTTTTATTACATGCGCATGTTAGGAAACAGTACACAACACACGCTAATACCCTAGGGCCACGAATTGTGAAAAGGGAATACGCACACAAAGCCACTCATGAATGAACAAGGTACCGATTAGCTGCACAGGATAAAACACTAAATGAAAGCGACGAACCGAGCTGAAAATTAGCCGAGACCGCAAAGGCAGTTATGAGAGTTAGCTAGGTTGATATAATATGGGTTCGAATCCGAATATGGAAAGTTTTTGAATTATTTTTTGTTGGAATAAACTTTTGAAGTGAGATGAAGTCGATTTGAGTATCCTAGCAAAGGTGTATTTTTAGTGGTTTTGGTGAAACTATAGGTCGATAGTTTTTCCTTTTTTTGCGGGTTGGGTTGACCCTTATATTTCAGCCTCCTCTCCCACCTCTGAAGCGAACAGCGCGAAGGATACACATAGGATTGTGCCCGCGATGATGATTTAGCGGAATGCGCTTCTTGCCGACCGATGTTGTCTTGATGTTCTGGGTATGAAGTTTCTGGCGACTTTTTTGAATATATTGGTGGCCTTCTGAAGTTGTTTGGGGAAAGTCGGATTGTTTTGGAATCGTTTCAGAAACAACCAAAACCCGCCTTTGGATAGGGTCTCTAGCTGGGCAAGCCACCAAGGTGAATGGTCTCCTAAGGGAGTGGCGCGAAAATCATTCACTAGTTAAATGAAGGTTCCGGTCCCGACTCCCCAGATTAAAATTTGATTACAACGTTGCTATTGTTTGTTTCAGTCTTTTTGTCACATTTGACGTACTAATGAAAATCCTATTTGTCTTCGCACAAATAATAACCTGTCTTTCTAAAATGCATAAAAATTTGATAACTGGGGAAAGTCGTGGGGTGTCGGTTTTGCGCACAGTGTCGGTTTTACTCGTAGTTTCCTTAAATCTACCCTACTGGACTCATTTGATATGATACTAACATTAAAGAACCTTTCTATATGAGAAAGGCAAAATGTTCCTAAATTATGACCGATTAAACGGTTTGTTTTTTCACCGGTCAAGTGTAAAATAACTAATACATCATCATTTTAAACAAACAATATAAAAGGAACACATCTGGCAACCTGTAGTATTTTTTTCCGAAATCAGCATTTTTCTGGTTTAATCGGTATTTTCTGCCATCAAAATATTATATCTATTATTTTGTTAGAGGACCCTTACCAAATATTGCTTTCCGGTAAGACTATATTCTAAGCTCGTCTGAATTTCATTATCATTCCGTTAAAATAAAGCATATGCTGACCACATGATTGTACTAAAACACTCAAACGTTTAACTTAGTTTAGCAATCTTTGTGAAAATCCTTTTCGCCCTGTGAGTTTCGTAAATATCAATTATGCGTGTAATAATTCTACCATATTTTCTTTCTAGACATTGACCAGAATATTTATACTATTTAGAGGGGGGTGGATAAGGGTTTCAGTGTGAAAACAAACTTTTCTTTACGATTTTTTTAGAGTTTTGCGTGAAGCAAATTGATCAAAACTTTTGTGCATTATAGTGTATTATTTCAACAACATGCTGTAATTTTTGTATGCAAAAATATCGACAAGCGACTCGGCGAAGAAGCTTTTTGTACAACGTCTCTCGAAAAAAATGGTTTGCGGTGCTACCTGCCATTAAAAAAATACTTAACCGATTTCTTTCAAACTTTGCATACACATTCTATGTTGAAAATTCCTAACCCCTACGTTGAGTTTTTGATATAATTTTTCGATTAAGGGGGTGTTTGCTCATAAAAAGACAGAATTTTTCGTGAAAAATAGAAATTTTTGTTTAAAATGAGTAAAAACCCTCTTAATTGAAAAATTAAATCGAAAACTCAACGTAGGTATTTTTTACATAGAATGTGTAGGGTGTATGTACCAATAGTCGCAAACTTTAGGAAAACTTTTGATAAAAAATCAATGAATAGACCTATGGGCAATGTTACATTAAACGAAAGCTTTCAGTCCCTACTTCATAGGAAAAATATAAAGATGGTTTAATAACCAATTTATGTATTCAAAACCGCTTGTACCACTATAGGAACACGTGTACCAATAGTGGTGCAATCGCTAATTTCGGTTCCTATTGTTGCAAATCCCATTGCTTTCTTATGGGATTTGCAACTATAGGTACACTATAGGGTTGTGTTACCGGTAATACCGGTACCGAAAATCCCGGTAATACCGACCCATTTTTGGTACCGTAATACCGGTACTGAACAAAAGCCAGTACCGGTATTTTCGGTACTATATAATTTTTTATGACAAATATGTTAACTCTGTAGGTGGATCTGTTTCAAAATATCGGTCTGCAAGTTAACGTTTAATTATATTAATTTGCCTTCTAGATAAATTGTTGAGATAACACCTTTGCGTGGAAATGAGGTGGGGCCATCATCATAATAATTCTAGAAGTTTTATTAGCGACATTCTGATTGGTTTCTATTATTCACTAGGTGGCGCGTAATAAGACTATGGTCTAAGCCATGTCTGTATTTGGTTTGCTCTTAAACCTTTATCTATAAAAGAACGAACAGCGATTTAGTAGCTAACAGTTTTAGACTTGGTGAACTGCTTCAAATGGGGCGATTTGTAATTATTGGTGATTGGAAAATTCAGCAAAACTCCATAGTTTACAGGAAATCAAGGAGCCTTGATATGCATTAGAGAATAGTAGGCAAACGACATAAAGGTCGGAACCAATTTTCAGAAAAGCAAGGTAGGAAATGCGATTAACCTGCTGGGACTTACTGCCATTCTCGCTTTGATTTACTGTTGTTGATAGGGTTTCATACATTTACCATCTGTTCAAATCGACGAAAGTCGCACCACTTAGCAGTTATTGATTTCAAAGTGGCCTAGATTTCGAAATAAAAGAAGGTGCCCTATATGAAAAATATCTTCTGTGAAATAAATCTTGCCATTCCGAAGCAATTAAAAACAATAAACATGTTTTTTGATCAGCATAAATCAATCATCTGAGAATAAGATCAGCAGTTTGAGCATTCAATTTCAGTTTGAACCTTTTTTCGATTTTTTTTTTAAATTCGAGTACCGGTACTTTACCGGGCTTCAGTACCGTAGTACCGGTTCTCGCCAAAAAGGGTCGGTACTGCGAACCCTAGTACACTATATCAACTATAGGTGCAAGGGAGCTAAAAATTCTCAGAGAATCATTTTTTTTTTTTTGAAAAGTTATTTGAGCAAATTTCAAGGATAACAGTTTTATTGTCACATAATTTTAGTGCGATGAATCGATAAAAAAATATTTGTTGATGGTTGGTACTTTAGTTAGGCGTATAACCCACTGCTGCAACTATTGGCACACCTCAACTATAGGAGCACTCACCCTATGTAAAGTTTGAAAGAAATCGCTTAAGCAGTTTTTGAATGGCAGGTAACACCGCAAATCATGTTTTTCCAGAGACGTACTGCAAAAAGCTTCGTCACCAAGTCGCTAATCGATATTTTTGCATGGAATAATTACAGCATATTATTGAAATGATACACTATAATGTACAAAAGTTTTGATCAAATCACTTCACGTAAAGTTCTAAAAAAAAGCAAGGAAATGTTTTTTTACGCTGAAATACTTATCCCCCTTAAATCATGAAAGCTTTAAACACTACATGTATATATGCAAAACACCGCAGATTTGTTGAACAATTGTAAAATTACGAAAATCACATTTCTCATACCGTTCACCAGGGAATACCTCAACCTATTTGAACTATGATTTCATTCACTTATTAATCAGAATGACGTATTATTACCCCGAAGAATCATTTTTAACATCACGCTACTTACGTCGATAACACAGCAAACACATACTTATTTGCTTAGCGAAAGCAAACACTGCAAAAAACTGCGTTCCGTCATCGAACCGTCCATGCTGATTTAAGGGTACCTCCCCATCAGTTGCTCATAACAAAGATGCTGCTTAGGATTGATTTTTTTTAACATGATAGCAACAAGAAAAATAAAACAAATTATCTTTTGTGTATTTTCCAACATATTTGTTCAACAAAGTGTTGAAATGTCAAAATAAATAAAAATGGCGGATTTATAAGCAATTTCACGGGGCAAATCGATGTGGACAACTCAAACTTCGTGCACGAATCGGACCGCATTTTTTATCTGAAACATAAAATATAATTGCTTCGTTGTTCGGAAGGCTTTTCTGCACAGCATAGACAATAATGGCGATTGAAAGTTTAAATTTAAAATATTTAAGTCTGACTGATGAGGACTCCCTTAATCCATTTAATGCCTCCTATAGCTATCCATTGACGAGCGCAAACCAGCTGATCGAAGCTAGCATCGGTGGTGTATGTGAGTATCAATGCGGACACACAGTAAGCGAAAAAACGTTATCTAGTTTGATAAGCTGGGTTTGGTCGGAATAAAAATAGAAATCGCTATCATATAAATACAAACACGGGTCTCTCCCGGTTTTTAAAGTGACGTAGTTGAAACGTACTTTCCGTCCATGACGTTACATTCCATTTTCAAGGCGTATACGAACGTTGTTGAGTACACCCATACTCACACGCCTTTTCCTGAATAGCTTAAATATACATACGGGCACAATGCTGATTACCAAGCATGTTCCAATCGAGCGAATGTAACTCAATCGGAAAGTTATGCTCAAGCATTGAATGCTGCAATTAGTTGCTGTAATACATAAAAAGATAGCGCCCGAAAACATTACAGTGCACAGAGGACTAACTGGGGTCGAATCCTGGCCAAAATTATTTACTGCTGCTATTGCTGTTATTATGCCTTAATATGAACTAAAAACTAGTTTTGGAACAATTTGGTATCTGTCCACCTACCAGTGCAGAGGTCAATTTTCTATTTCCTTTCGAATACTGGTAATCTCGAGGAGATCTTTACGAATACATTTGTTTTTCTAGTTGCATAAACAGATGATCAGTGGAAAAGGGAGAGGGGAAGGGAAACCTGCGCACGTATTCATAGAGATACAATTTCCCAAACATAGTATTTGACGCTAAAGCATTTCTGTGTGCGTCAAATTAGTAAAAATTTCAATACTTTCAAATCGCTTGGAATTTGAGGATCGGACAAGATCGGAATGTTTTTTGGATAGCTGGAATCCTGTTTCATAATACTGTTCCAGTCACTTTACCGGATCTTGCCGTTTAATATACCTTTTTGCTTTTCTCATATAAAGAAAAGCTATGCAATCACTGTAAAAAGCGACTTTTTAACCGAGGCCCGGAGGGCCGAGTGTCATACACCATTCGATTCAGTTCGTCGAGATCGGCAAATGTCTGTGTGTGTATGTGTGTGTCATTTAAACTCACACAATTTTCTCAGAGATGGCTGAACCGATTTTCGCAAACTTAGTTTCATCTGAAAGGTATAACGCTCCCATAAGCTGCTATTGAATTTTTAGTTGATCCGACTTCCGGTTCCGGAGTTACGGGTTGAAGAGTGCGGTCACACAGCAAATTCCCATATTAACTGGTACCACCATGATGTTAAAATGATGTAAAACATATTAAAATTGATGTAACATTACTCTAGTTTGCGGGTCTGGATCACTAATGATCAATTAAAGCAGCTTTGATCACATTGGCCACCTATGACGGGTCATGACGCCCCCGGGGAACTCGCCAAGTTCCTAACCTAATATCACACCCATTTCCCAACGAATTCTCTATCGATTTTTACAAACTTGATTTCAAATGAAAGATACAGTAATACTGTTGACTGCTGCTGAATTTCATTCGGTCCTGACTCTTGCTTCCGGAGTTACAGGGGTGTTAGTAAGGATACACTGGAATTTCCCATATAAATCGATACAATCGTAATACCTCAGAGGCTAAAAACTATTGAAATGGTCACCAAATTACTTCTAATCGCAGATCTAGATCACTGATTGCCAATCAAACATTCTTTGAATATACTATCCACTGTCGACGATTCCGGAAGTCCGGAATTCCGGGCATATTCCACAATTAATGTCACATCGGTTCTTCGGTGATGACTGAACCGATTTTCTCAAACCAAGTCTCAAATGGAAAGCAAAATATGCAGTTGAGTATTGCGTCACCGCCCCCCCCCCCCGCCTTGCCCTTACACCTCCCTTCTTCATCACTCCCCTCCCCTTGGACCACCCTCATGCCCGCATTTCCTTCATCCACTCCGTATACCGAAATAAGATGAAGGATTTCTGACTCATCCTCCACTCCCACTCTACTAACCCCCCATTCCCACCACTTTCAAACCCATTCCACCAACATTTCAAAATATAATCACATGAAGATAACATTGAACTCATGCTGATTAAGCTAATTAAATATTATTCTTTTGCCTTTCTCATATGGAAAGGTTATGCAATTGCTCCAAAAACGGACTTTCCAACCGAGGCCCGAAGGGCCGAGACTCATATAACATTCGACTCCATTCGCCGAGATCGCAAAATATCTGTGTGTATGTATGTGTGTATGTATGTATTATGTATGGGTGTGTATGTGCGGATTTGTTAACAAAATGTCCACATCGGTTTCTCGGAGATGGCTGAACCGATTTTTACAAACTAAGGTTCAAATGAAAGGTATCATATTCCCATAGGTTGCTATTGAATTTCATTTTCAACCGACATCTTGTTCCGGATTACGAGTTGAAGAGTATGGTTACAAAACAAAATTTGTTGATTTGTCCACATCGGTTTCTCGGAATTTTCTGAACCGATTTTGACAAACTTGATTTTAAATGAAAGGTCCATCAGCTGCTGTTGAATTTTGTGTGGATCCGAGTTCTGGTTCCTGAATTACAGGGTGATGCGTACGATCACGCAGCAAATCCCGATTCTAACGAATTCTGCGATGAATGTAAAAAGGTGATTTTTTTCCATAATGTAAACACAACTGTTGAATTTGTAGATCTAGGTCACCAACAGTCATGCAAAGTCTCTTTGGCCACACAAGCCACCATCGACGGATCCGGAAGCATCCAAATTCAGAATAACGGTTATATTGGTTTCTCGAAAATGGCTAGACCGATTTGATCAACTTAGTCTCAAATCAAAGGTGTTGCGTCCCCGGAAACTGATATTAAATTCCATCTCCATCCGACTTCCGGCTCCGGAGTTACGGGTTGTGGAGTGCGATCACATAGAAAACTCCGATTCAAACCGATACCACGATGAATGCAAAAAGGTGCTCTTATATATACTTACCAAGTGTAATAAGAATGAAAGACATTTCCATAATGTTATATTGTACGAACCAGCTATTAAATCATAGTTTGGAGAAATGAGAAAGGCACAATTGCACCTCTAGGTGGATTATAACAGGTTTTATTATTCAAGTTTGGAATAAAATGTTTAAAAACGTAATTTTTAAAGTTGGTGCAATGCACAGTAATACTACTATTTTCAGTTAGTTTTAGGCTGAAGTATTATTGAATAGTATTCATCCGCATGGTAGACATTACCTGCTTGTATCTGCCAAAGGTTATTTACTTTGAAAAGACACGACATACCAAGCAATATTAGGGGAACTGTACAGACAGACACTTAAGACTTGGAACCTTTTTGCCTTTCTCAATTGAAAAGTATTGAAATTGCTCTGAAAACCGACTTTTTAACGGAGGCCCGGAGGGCCGAGTGACATGTACCATTCGATTCAGTTCGTCGAGTTCGGCAAATGTCTGTGCGTGTGTATGTATGTGTGTATGTATGTATGTGTGTGTATGTGCGTCTGTGTGTGTATGTGACTGAAAATGTCACTCATTTTTCTCAGAGATGGCTGAACCGATTTTGACAAACTTAATCTCAAATGAAAGGTAGGCTGCTATTGAATTTCTAATGATCTGACGTCCGGTTCCGTAATTACAGGGTGATGAGTACGAACACGCAGAAAATGTCGATTTTAATAAATTCTGCAATGAATGTATAAAGGCGAAAATTTTTCCAAAATATGACCACAACTGCTTCGATTTGTAGTATTAGGTCACTGACATCCATTCAAAGTCTATTTGGCCACATTGACCACCATCATCGGTTCCGGAAGCCCCGGCGGAAGTATTTAAATTCAGAATAGCAGTCACATCGGTTTCTCGGAGATGGCTAGACCGAATCAACCAAACTTAGTCTCAAATGAAAGATTTTGCGTCCCCGTAAATAGTTATTTAATTTTATCCCCAACCGAGTTCCGGTTCCTGAGTTACGGGTTGTGGCGTGCGATTACATAGCAAATTGTGATTCAAACCGATACTCCGATGGAAGCAAAAAAGGTAAAAATTTCGTTAAAATGTCTCTCAAACAACTTCAATTTGCAGTTCTAGGTCACCGACGGTCAAACAAACTTTCGTTGACTACATTGACCACCATAGACGGTTCCGGAAGTGCCCCGGGAAAAGCGGCCATCTTTCAAAACTAGCAAACCCATATCAGTTTCTCGGAAATGGTTAGGCCGATTTTCACAAACTTAGTCCCAAATGATAGCTATATTATCCCCACAGATGTCTATAAAATTTCGCACGGATCGCTTATATGGTTCCGGAAATATACACTGAACCGTCCGGTCACATATAAAGTTCTAATATAATCCGTAACTCAAAAATTTTTTCAAAGGGGGGACCCCATGAAATTTCAGAAATCGAATTCGTATTTTTGATGCCAAACATCTTTAAAATGCATGAAACGTCGAAATTTTATGTTATCACGAAAACCTGGCGAAAAATCGAAAACGCTTTTGATTGACCTGCAAAGGTACACACCATGTTTTTTGAGGCGCAGATTACGATTTTGAGGTCAGGTTTTCAAAATTCAGAATGACGGATGCTAAATATCCGACATTTTAATCTAAATCTAAGTAAATTTCCACGAATGAAGATTTAATGGTTCCAGTGTGTATGTCACTAACGTTTATAATGTACCTAATTTTAAATGGTGCGTAGTTAAATGATATAATTTTTTGATTTGCGCGCATTGAGATGTTTGGGTGTCTAGATGGTGTAGCTTTTATGAGAATTGATGTTATTATTTCAAACACTGTAGTTTGAAATATTATGCAACATTGTTTCAAAAATTTTAAACTATTTGTATGATTATTGTTCAATTATTGTCCGATGCACTTATTCCTCAAAGAGCGAAAATAGTATATTACTGAATTATAAAAAAATCCGATTATGCGACGAAATGCATGGAGTAAAAATTGACAATTTTGCTTACAAATAGCAGTATCTAAAAAAAATAAAGGGTTGTGTGCAGGACACGACCACGGTGACATTGAAAATGTAGTATACAATATAATTTGCGGCGTCGGCGGTAAAACATGATGATGAGTTATGTTCTATCAACGACCATGCGGTAAACTTGGGTGGAAATCCCAACTCCTACCAGCAGAAGGCAATGGATTCTTCACATTTCCTTTCGATCATGGTCAAATGAGCCTGCCTAGTCCTAGTTTGCTGTGTTATGTTTATAACTGATTCGCTCTAGAATACCTATCTTTCAATTTCATTGCTTTCGTTTCTCTTAGTCTTAAATTTGCCGAAAACAGCCCACAAAATCGATACAATAATCGAAATATCTCACGTTTACTCTCTTCACGCTTATGGTCGGACAAAGTATTCATTTTGTCGAGTAGTCGTTGACAACCGGGTTGTCAAACATCAATTGAGTTATTTGATGCTAACCAAACGGGCACATATTTTAAATGTTTGGATATATTTATATTTTTATTAATTAAGCTAATATAATTTGATTCGTGTGTATTACAATTTTGATTTACATTAATCATTCTACTCATTTCATGAATTTGAACACCTTTTATTTCATTTTTTGCTTTATTTTTTTTATTTCGTTCGTTTTAATGATTTTCTATCATTTATTTAGTTTATTCGAGATTTTATTCGTGCAGGACTAGAAACTGTTTTCATTCCATCTCTAGTTGGGTGCTACTTCGCATGAGTTCTTCGAACTAATTAATGATCCAACAGTGATATGTGTGAGAAATGTCCCATCTCACTGCTAGGTGGATTAAATCAGTTTTTAAATTTAGTTGTACGTGTAAACATAGCTTCCCTTTGTACGATAGATTAAATAAGCGTGACCAAAACATTCGCTAATTTTAAGTCATTTAAACAAAACGAAAGAAATATATTGTAATTTAACTCGAAATTGAACCTTATCGACTCAACAAAAGTAGGTTTCAAAGCAATTGTTTAAATACGCAATAAATAAATTTTTAAATAAATGCATATCTTATGCATGGTTTCGCACAGTCTAAGTAGTTCTTTTAGCTTTCACATATGTGCGGGAAAACTGTACATACTTTTAATATGATGACAAACGATGTAAAATGTTTGGAGCATTCGTAAAATATAACGCTGTTTTTCCCATTTCATACATTCATATAGATTAATCAACGTATGATTATATATATATATATATATATATATATATATATATATATATATATATATATATATATATATATATATATATATATATATATATATATATATATATATATATATATATATATATATATATATATATATATATATATATATATATATATATATATATATATATATATATATATATATATATATATATATATATATATATATATATATATATATATACATATATATATATATATATATATATATATATATATATATATATATATATATATATATATATATATATATATATATATATATATAGCAAGCAACATTTAAGTAAATCAATAATATTCGTAAATTATTATCAAGTATATGGCAAAATTAGAGTAATAGATTTTTTATTTTAAAATTAAAACCATATCTATTAAATATATCATAATCCCCCGATAACATAATAAACTATTCTCTCATCATACAAGTTTTACTTAACATTCTTGCGATCCTTGCATTAGGTCACCGCATACGTAATATGAGCAAAGTTCTTAATAATGAGCTTTTCCACAAATCTGTACTGTGCTACATTATCTTACCTGACAGCGCCGTATATCCCGCGTACAGTTCAACACCCACTAGCGACATGTAAACAAAACGGTCAGAACGGATGAATCAAACATCAACAGTGGCTGAAGCATATCTATTGGCAGATATGCCTCAGCCACTGTTGATGTTTGATTCATCCGTTCACACTCTATTTCTACAAACGTCGTTCATTCATAAAACTTTCCCTCTTTTCGAATTACGTCATGATAATTCGTTTAACATCATAACCAATACTACCACAAAACGTCTATAGTAAACTTTCAATGACGCGACTAAATACTAGCAATCCGCATAAATGAGAGCGCTCCGTCGAGAGAGAACACTGATGATTCACTTCTTTTTTCCCGTTCGAACGAGAGCATTTAACCTACTGCGATGATGACTAGGCGATTCGGAAGAAATACCGGTGAACTGGAATTTGACAAAATTCTCATTACAGCCGGCTTGGCGTGTAGGGGAGAAAGGGTTACAGTGGATCAGCAGAAACTATGAAACATTCGCAATAAAACCATAATGCAGAAACGTCTCATTCCCTCATATTTCATGACTTCTAGTTCTTTGCACGTATTGCTATATTTTGGAAGACTTATGGTAACTCAATTTGTTTTAATGGATATTAGTTTATTTTGTATCCAAAGTAAATTTACAATGAAAAACGTTTTTAATCCACCTAACAGTGTGGTGAGACATTTCTTATAACTCTTATCACTCTCTTCGGATATTATATCGTTTGAGAACATTTAGAACATGATGCTTCGCGATGCTTTTGATAACACATACTACATGGGATAGTGGCAAAACTCAGAGAATCGCTCAAATCAGCATAAGACAACATCAGTGCTAGAAATCTCAAACCAAATCAATGGGAAAGCGAAAAAATGGCCCATAAAATAGACATACCAACGAATTATTGTTAATGCTCTGTTAATAAAATATCTAAATTGTGGTGGGAACACTGAATTTTCCTAAAGGGGTTATATATTGTACTGAGCCAAAAAATCGAAATTTTTTTTTAATCGATTTGAAGTTTATACTATACTCAAATTTCCAACGCGACTGAGAACTAAGAAATCAACGCATTTTCTTGAAAAGGGCGATACTAGCAGTGATACCATTCAAAGAAAATCAACAGTGAATATTTCCAGACTTGATTTTATTTCCTATTTAAGAACTATTGTGTTTTTTACATCCTAGATTGCATGATACCCAAAACTTCATAAAGTATTTGAAATTATAAAATTAAAATTTGTTTTTGCTATTGAAATTGACAAAATGATAGTATCGCCCCTTTGGCGATTGTTTACTTTTCCGGTCCCACCTATCAGCATTGAAGTATCGCCCTTACGTTTTTTTACAATAACTACCGTTCTACACCACCGATTTCGTCTGTGTTTTTTTCAATAGCGATCATTGTTACTATTTACAGCTGGTATCAGCTTGATAATCCTGCAAAAATACGAAAATAACAGTTTCGCCTCTAAACTGCTAGCAAAAAAAGTATCGCCCTGTTTGTTTGCATGGAGCGTGCAGGGCGAAACTTTAAATAAACAAACAAAAATACAGTTTCGCCCGTTGTATTTTTTGCTGTAGTTTAAAAAAGCAATATCGTAGAATCCAAATTTTTAGCTCCTGATATCACGCTATCTCTGAAGTGCATGCGTACATAGTTCCAAATTTTACTTCGACATCGACTTTTTTTAAAGGTGACTTCCCAGTAGTATCCTTGATTTGAATAATTATCGCTAATCCTAATGCCAAAGAACAAATAAAAACCTCTCGAAAACGAACCATTTGGGAAAATCATCATCATTATTGGAATTTTCATTTACACGAAACTTTTCGATAACCTTCCGTCACTTGCGTTAATGCACTGGGTGCACATTGCACTGAAAATCTAGCGAAATCGTCTTAGGCACCAGCGGGTCTAATTCAGAGCCATCTGCGCGGCGAGTTAATTCTGTAAAGAATACTAAAAATTAATTTCTATTCCATAATTTTCAGTTCAGCAATTCGAGAGATCGTGCTCACCGCAAGCCATGAAAAATAGACTACGTTGTGAAGCGATGGTCACTATTTATTAAAAAATCACGGTTAAATAAAAAATTATACTATTAAAAAATTTCAAATAGTTTATAATTTTCACAAACTTATTAGGAAAAATTGTTTAATAAGCTTTCGTAATATTGTGTAGGAAAAAAGCTGAAAATTACAGTATTTTCTCTATCTGCAACATATAAATCCTTAAGTATACCAATTAATTGGTATACGAATTGGAATAAGTTCGCCAAATTTTGGAAGGAAACCCTTTGAAAGCTACCTAAAAATTGTTGTAGTTCGATGCAATAAAAAAATCCCCAAAAATGAAATGTACCTATTAATGTGAAACACAGTGAATAATACATACAATAAAGACACATTTTTATCAATCTCATGGTGTACTTTAGGCTGATAAAATGGGGACATTGACTAAATCGGCCAATTTTTTTCTTTATAATAAACTGAAGCTGTTAAAATATTCTTCCCGTCCCTTGATGTAGTCTGATAACTATTTCTGATTATGATGAACTTTTTATTTTTGCATATTTCCATCTTCATGATAAGGAAAACATGCTCAAGGAAGGATTTACTCGAATTCAGTCTTGTTCGTCTGCTAGAGCCCATCAAACATATGTTCATATTTGGCTGATAAAATCGGGGTTTCAATGTATTATAATAGATATTCAGCATTCGTTTCTTGTGAACGAGTGTAGAACGACTTTGTTTCTACCTACTTGAAATCAGCGGCGTAGCCAGAAATTCGGTTTGGTGGGGGTTTGGTGAAAATCGATCATACTGTCCAAACGGCATAATTCCGAAACCGTAATTTTTGAAGTTTTAAAATTATGCAGAATTAATTTTTCAGAAAATAGTAACAGAGTTCGTGTCTTTAGCGAATTTGTTGAGACTTTATTGGATTCCAGTGTGCATCTTCGTCGCGAGCGGTTGACTCTCGTAGAGCTCCCTTCGCGTCGGTTAATTTTAATCATTTACGGCACAGTTTACTGCCTTCCGGTTATCGAAAGTGTGAATAACGGTGCAATTGAACGATAATATAAAGTGAAGTGGCTTATAAAAGCATTTTTCGACTGACGCGAGTGGTGACAGTGTGAAAATCTAATTTCGGCAAATGAAAAAAAAAATCTTTTCCTCGCATTACGGGCCGTCGATTCCCGATGCAAGGACAGTAAAAGTGCACAGAAAACGTCTAGCAACACAGTGTACATTCTAAAAATAGTGAAAAATGGTTTTTCGGAAAATAAAGTTCGATCCGAAAAGTGAAAAAATACGGCGATAAGAAAATTTGGCATAATCAAATAATTGGTGTTTCACCAGTGACTTGCGACTACCAGGTGTCGCCCCAAAAATCTTCACCCGAAAAATAGGTGGCAAACCAGCCGATCGGTTTCATCGGCGATGCTATCTTTGAAAATGAGCCGCCTTGGATGTTCAACTGTTTTTTTTTGCTTTCTTATTTTATTGCAAATGAGTAGAGGTTTTGATTCTTTTATATTCGGGATTGCAGATATTTTGTCGTATGTAAATTTTGGGCGTTCGTTGATGTGATGGCACTGTAAGGGAACACGTATCCGCCGGTCGGCCAACTTTTCTTTGGACTGAGCAAACTAGTTTCTATGTTTGCTTGGGGTTTGTTTTACCAACGGGGGAACTGATCCACAGAGCATTCAATGTGCTTAGGGAAAACACATGGCCTTGTTTAAGTGGAGTGATGACTTCAGTCATGTTTAATGTTTGAGAATTGACAATTCGCGAGAGGGATCGGGGACCGGTTGGCAATTGCCTTCAGTTATGTCCGCACGAAGAATAAGTGTTTTTCTGTCATGTTCATTGGTTAGCGTTCAATTCTATCTTATGCCCCCACGCGAGTCTGGGTATTTTGATGACATTTGGTCCTTGGACAGGCGACGACTGGGTGCTGTTGGCCTTCTGCCGGTGGTGGCAGAGTGAGGGGGTGCGAGCGGATCTGGCCGGGAAGACAATACCGTAAAGACGAATTGTTGTTCGGGGGTTAGCTCCAATGGGACTTTGATTTGACTGGTGTCGATGATCGCGGGTCGATGCGTACTGAAGGTTCGCCGCATCTGTTTTGGTGAATCTAATTTCAAGTTCCGTTATTGGTAACAGGCCCGTGCATCGGGTTAACTATCCTCTGTATTTCCCTTCAATGTTCGATATAATCGTTCGTATACGTGTATTTCACAAACAATCCAATAAGGAAAATAGGAAATACTTTCGTAGATTTATAACATTTCGAGCTATCATAACTCTGTCTGTACAACGTGTTATCACTCGGTAGGGAAGGAATAGCAAAATTAGTCTAAATAATGTCGCAATAAATAGTGATCCGGCCCATTACGCAGATAAGATTAGCTTTTCTAGGCAATACTCCCACGATCGGCTGTGTGGGGTTGGAATTGCTTTTGTTTGGTAAACGTGGGATACTCTCGGTGGCCGGCTGCCCAGAGTTTGGAAAGAACCAAAAACTAAAAAAGATCTTCTTTTTCGAGCGATCGTGTTCTCGATGACTAAATAAACTACTACCTAGTGCTTTGCAGGTCGGATCGCTTGCTTGGAGCGAATCCTAGACCCTATACCCTTCCAAACCACTAACTCGGCGATACCTGATGAACCTTCTGTATAAGATTCCGCATTTTATTCAAACGATCGCCGGGTAAAATCAGCACCGACACGATAGAAACCACGAACACATTTGTCGCGTGATTGAATATTATTAAAAATATAAGCAGTGCTCCTTATAGCCGGCTATCCGGAGTTCAAGGTGCTCATTTTTCTAATCGTATTAATACAACAAATAAATTTCCCACATTCTCGGCAGCCTGCTGCCAGAGCAATTATTACATGATAACGCTATTGACACATTTACTAACAACTCTCCCCTTCCCGTGATACATGTGGAGATGCAGAGGATTCCTCGGTCTCTAGTAGCAACATGTATCGGACTAACATTCCTTCCTTTCCCAGAAGATCTGCATTCGGACGTAGCCGGCGTCGGTATTGATCAGCATGCAGGGATCAGAATAGATTGTACAATGTGGCTCATCATGTTATTCCCAAGCATGTTGTTCCAATAAACATTTTACAGCCTAATTTGGTTCTGGTCAATAACGGAGTAGCAACTACGGGCGATCTCTTATGCTTATGCTTATGCTTATGCTTATGCTTATGCTTATGCTTATGCTTATGCTTAGCGAATTTGTTGAGACTTTATTGTAGTCATGAATATTAACCTGAGAAAATTCACCATAAATAATTCTTGGACGATATACCGTCAACATTGTTTTATCAAATGATGCGCTGTTTAACGTTTGTAAAACTCATCGAAGATACTAAAGCTCCGAAATTGGTGGTTTCGAAATGATGTTATCTTGACCTTAAATTACTGTTTTTGAACATTTGACCTATACATATATTTGGTCATACAACAAAAATCAAATGCTCATCAAAATCGATCAGAACCTGCTAGAGTCGAATGGAAATCGTCATTTTTCATAAATTTCTCTCTACATTCGGAAAGTGTTATCCTCGTTATTAATCATATTACGTTTTCGTCTCAACTCGACGCATTCCCAAAATAAAAACCTGTTTTAATCCACCTAGTGGTGCAATTGTGCTTGTCTCATTTGTCCAGACTACGATTGCATGGCTGGTTATGTTCAATACAATGGTGGAAATGAATATTACATGTTCAGTACGATTTGCACATACATACAATGGATCGACAGCCACGATCTTGAGATACTATGTGATACTGAAACATCGCTTGAAACCAGCGGCGGTTCATGGAGAAAGATCCGGGAGGTCCAGGTCCTGCCGGAAATTTTCAACTTGTTAACCCCTCACTGCATACTCCCTCCGGGCTGGTATGATTGACGATTTTTAGAGTGATTGCATAACCTTTCTATATGAAAAAGGCAAAAATGTACCAAAGTCCAAAAAAGTCAATTTTTGTCAAACATCTCAATGTTTCATGCATTTTAAAGTCATTTGGCATCAAAAATACAAATTTGATTTTGAAATTTTTTCATTTTTCATAAACTGATATGGGAATTTGCTGTGTGATTGCACTCTTCAACTCGTAACTCCGGAACCGGAAGTCCACTCAATAAAAAATTCAATAGCAGCCGATGGGAGCCCCAGCTCCAGCATCTCTTGGCTACGCCGTTGCATGGAGTTATTTATTTCGCTTTTCATTTTCCGATATGTTTCAGATCGATCCGATGGTCATAAGTTAGACAAATTTCAGTCAGAAGTTCGCACAAATGAACATTTTTGCACTGATAAGTTATCAAGTTCCTTCCAGACAACTTGGAAGTGTTCGGTGATTATTTCTAGCGGTTGTAGATAGAAAAATGAAATACAAAATTCGTTTTATCGAAATAATGTTTGGCTTATTTCAATGGATTATTATATTGAACAATAAATAGGCGACAAAGAGTAATCAACAAACAACAAGCCATAACTTTTAAAGTATTCAAAATAGATATTTGAAGTCTTCAGTAAAGTTATTCTCAAAAGTAAGAGCATCAAATTTGCTGAAGGCATCATTTCGATATAATCACTTCCACGAAAATTTGTGAAAATATCTCACTCATAGAGGGATTAATCAGTAAAATCACAATACCAAAATAAAGGGCACATTGCCTCCATTAAATTCTCCGAAGATACTATTGCCCTAAAATAAGCCGTTTTGGCGTTAATAATAGATTACATGTTTTTGGTCATATTTCTGGCAATGGGAAATGATAAAAATCTTTCGTCCGCATTTAATGTTAAATATCTCTTTTGATAATAGTCCGATTTCAACAATATATGGCTTGATCGAAAGGTATTCGTTAAAGCTGTATAACATATAAATTGTTAATCTATATTGTCAATTTCACCAGATAATTCAAAAAAACTTCAGAAAGCGCCATTTTTACGCATTCAAACATTCATATCTTGGAAACTAAACATCAGAATCGAAAACAGCGTTCATACTGTTTTTCAGTTCTTTCGTTTAAAATTGGTTTGGATAAGATCGGTTCAGCCATTGCTGAGAAACATGAATGAGAATTTGTCCGTTACATACACACACACAGACATTGTCCCAAATCGTCGAGCTGAGTCGATTGGTATATAAGACTCGGCCCTCCGGGCCTCGGAAAAAATCTTGAAAGTTTGAGCGAATTCTATACATTTCTTTTATAAGAAATGTAAAACGTCATTCCATTTATATGAGCTACTGTACATCGAATAAATGTTTGGTCTATTGCTTTTTATAGAAAATTTTAAACTCAACATTAACCGCAAACAAAGTTTTTTGGTAGCTTGTCATGGTTCTGTGTAGTTTGACAATTTTCATTAATAGACCCATTGGGTAACTGTAAAACGATGGCGTATGGGAAACATTGAAAATTTCTTGGTTTTGGGATCTATCTTCAAATGTGAATGGATTCCGATTTGTTGTAGTTTTGTAGAAATTATCTCTTCTCTTCGCGATTTCTTTCGTAAACAAACGATTTTCGCCCCAATATGACATTAACTAGAAACGTTAGGATGTTTCTTCGTTAAAACCAAAGAATAAAATTTACAAGAAGAATATTTCACTAAAGACGACGTCATGTTTCATATTTCCTACCTTTGGGGCACACTGGTACATTTTACCACCGACTACTTATTATCTACTTATTATCTTAAAAAATATTACCCGTTAATTTTACTAGGTGAAAAAATATATGTATTAGTTAACAATATAATGGAACTATGTTTAACTTTTGGCTACACAAATAACATGTATTACCATCAAAATTAAATCGTAGAAAAAATGTGTTTCACTGTTACCCCCTCTCCCCTAGGTAGATAGTAACGAATATCGTGGGCTGGGTTAGTATTGCATGTATTTTTATTTCCCTCATTCCTCTTTGTTCACTCGATAAATAATTTTTGAATTCATATTAGATTTGTAAATTAAACTTCAGTAGCTATACAGAAATGGGGCAGCTTAATACAGTTCAACTTGTAGATAACATAACATATTGTTTTTCACTGTAACTTTTATATTCTGTAAATGTCTGGTTTAGTTTCGTGAATAAAATGAGAAATCTTTTAAGGGAAGCTTTTATTTTGTTGGCCCAAAAACGAACATAGTTTAGAAAATGTACATTAAGAAAGGTACAAAGCATACACAATTGAAAGTTTATCAACTGATAGTAGTGCTCGACGTAGATAAACATTTTTGAAGCATCTCAAAATGATGTTTTTCAAGGTAACGGAAGTCCTCCAAGGCCCTACAATTGAGCGATCGTTATTAAAATGGTATGAGATGTGTATCTAGCGTGCGTTCATGATTGATGTCAGAATGATGAAAATAATAAAGTTTTTTTTAATGAACTAGCGAATACCCCTCGTGCTGTGACTTTCAATGAAATTGAAGGAAAGCACAATTTGTTCCGAAGCGCCATCTGGCGGGCAGATAATCCCTAACCAATAGCACACAATCACGCTCCAGAACAAATGCCTACTATGTCAAAATTTTTACGGCAATCGGTCAAGCCGTTTGGAAGTCCATAAATCATATAGATACAAACATTGACTTTTATATTTATAGATAGATAGATTAAAAAAGCAAAATAGTTTTTTATTCGCGAAACTTTTTATTATTTTTTCTTCACAAGCTTATTCAATTGCCAGCTTCTGAGGATATTAAACGCAAACACCTTGACTAACCATAGGTAGGTTTTGTGCCTTATATGCATAAAGATAATTTAAACCAATTTTCTCCTTCAAGAGGAATGTGTATATGATATGATAAAATAAGGTTCAATTTCAATACTTCTTATCAACAAACAAAACATTGTTAGTTGTTGCAAGTTGGAAGATGTCTAGGCGTGTGCATAGGTAGTGTTTCTAATTTTAGACGTTAAAAATTGAAAACTGAGTGTTTTTGCAATGGCCTATTGTAAGTAAAACAATTTTCTGAAAATAGTTAAATAAAATGAATGTAGCTATATCATACGACGACAAAAAACTATGGTATTATATCATAACAGTTTTTGCAACCGACCGAGACGGTTGTGCCTCCAGGTGGAAGGTTTTGTTCTCGAGAGAGTGACGGAGTGCGAGACGCTGTATGCGTTATTGTGGGAGAGAGAGACCAGTTTGTTAAGTGCGAGTCGACAGTTGATACGTCGGAGGCGTGGTCAACGGCATCCTCGACAAGTGATGTTTTGACAGCAAACCGCGGGTAGACGAATTTGCCTACCGCGGTGGCAGAAATCGACAGTGATCGTGCCTGTACACACAGAAAAAAATATAGTGTATTGGTGTCGTCGGGCAATTCTAATCGACGAGAGGGAAGCGTCACAGGTAGACCCGTTTGCTCTATTTGTCTACCGCAGAAGTGGTACGACGAATAAGGAAAACAAGTGGCACCGAAAAGTTCCGCATCGACAGTGGGATTTTCGCAGCAAGCCACAGGTAGCCACATTTGTCTACCGAGGTGGTGGAAACGGAGAGAGCGCGCTTGTGGTGGTGATACCGACGAGCAGCTTAATCGGAGAGAGTTTTGAAGTGTTGCAGGTAGGACTATTTCTCTACTGAAGAAGCAACGCGACGAAGAAGGACAGCAAGTGTCACATTGTCAAACAACGGGCACCGAGTTTACAACGTAACACATGAGGTGTGTTCTACCGGTGTCTTCGTCACCTAATAGATAGCAGATAACAGGTATATTTTTCATTCCTTTTTGTGATAGTTTTTCTTACTAGGTAATGGATGAAGAGATGGGAGAAAGAGTAACAGACCCTCCCCCTAAGCCTTCTGCTGAAAATGTAAACCCGACTAGAATTAAAATTTACCCAGAGTCGTCAACGGGACCATGGATTGTATTTATTAGGCGTAAAGCAAAGGCGCTAAATATCATTCAAATTTCTAAAGATTTGACTTCGCGATTCTCGGATGTAAAAGAGATCGTCAAAGTTAATAAAGATAAAATACGCATTGTCGTTGGTAGTCTCAAACAAGCCAATGCAATTGCTTCTTGCGAGCTTTTTACGCGTGAATATAGAGCGTATATTCCTTCAAAGGAAATTGAAATTGATGGGGTCATCACAGAATCGAGTTTGACTGTTGATGACTTAGTTAAGCATGGGGTTGGTCGTTTCAAAGACACCATACTTAAAGACGTAAAAATACTTGAATGCAAGCATCACACGAAGGAGATAAAAAAGTTTATCGACTGTCTGACTCGTTTCGAGTGACTTTCGCTGGGTCTGCGCTGCCCAACTATGTCATTATCGATAAGATTCGTCTCCCTGTTCGCCTTTTTATCCCTCGTGTAATGAATTGCCTTAATTGCAAACAGCTTGGCCACACAGCCACTTACTGTTCCAATAAGGCACGGTGTGGCAAATGTGGGGGTTCTCATCAAGAGGATACATGCAATGAAAATTCAGAAAAATGTTTAATGTGCGGAGAAAACTCGCATGAGCTCCCTGCATGCCCCATTTATAAATTGCGTGAGGATAAAATTAAACGATCCTTGAAGGAGAGGTCTAAGCGCTCCTATGCAGAAATGTTGAAAAATGCTACCCCTAAACCCATCTTCTTAGAAAACACTTACACATCTCTATTTTCGGAACAGTCTGACTCTGACGGAGCGTGCGAAGGTACATCATTTGTTTTACCCGGAAATTCCAGAAAAAGAAAACAGTCTTCTTTTCCCAAGCTGCCAAGAAAGGGCCTTAAAATTTCTCCACCAATAGATAAACTGCGCCCAAAACCGAAAAATTCCGATTCAAAACCGAAATCAATTCCGCCCGGTTTTGGGAACGTACAATCCAAACAGAACACCATTACTGGAGATAATAAAATTTCGACTTCCTCGGAGCCTCAGCCGGGGGTGGGATTATTGAAATTTTCTGAAATTGTTGATTAGATTTTTAAAGCATTCAATATTTCTGAACCACTAAAGAGTATACTTTCAGCTTTCCTCCCAACAATTAGAGCATTTTTAGAGCAGCTGATTGCTCAATGGCCCATCCTTGCAGCAATTATATCTTTCAATGGTTAATTCAACTACTAAGGTGAAAGACTCCATCACTGTTTTACAGTGGAATTGCAGAAGTATCATACCAAAAATTGATTCCTTAAAAATTTTACTGCATAATTTAAAATGCGATGCTTTTGCTCTATGTGAAACATGGCTTACCTCAAACATTAATTTCAACTTAAATGATTTCAACATTATTCGCCTAGACCGAGACACCCCGTATGGAGGTGTGCTTCTAGGAATTAAAAAGTGCTATTCTTTCTATAGAATTAACATCCCCTTGTTTGCGGGCATTGAGGCTGTTGCTGTCCAAACGAACATTAAAGGCAAAGACATGTCTATCGCTTCTATATATATATACCTCCCAAAGTTCAAATTGGACAACGTCAAATTTTTGAGGTAGTGGAATCCATGGCTGCTCCGCGTCTGATACTGGGAGACTTCAACTCGCACGGAGTATTGTGGGGTTCCCTCTACAATGATAATCGATCCTCTTTGATATACAATGTTTGTGACGAATTTAATATGACAGTTTTAAATACTGGCGAAACAACACGCATCCCCAGACCTCCTGCACGTCCAAGTGCATTAGATCTATCTCTGTGCTCGACATCACTTCGGTTAGATAGCACGTGGAAGGTTGTACCTGATCCTCACGGTAGCGATCATTTGCCAATCGTTGTTTCAATTAACAGTGAATTAGGCCTTACGAATTCAATCAATGTTCCTTATGACTTAACACGAAATATTGATTGGAAAACATACGAAACGTTAATTTCCACTTCTCTTGCTTCGACAGAAGAGCTACCACCTACCGAAGAATATGAATTCTTAGCGGGTTTAATTATTGAAGCAGCAGAACAAGCCCAAACGAAATGCAATCCCGGAATGATAATAAATAGACGGCCCCCTAATCCTTGGTGGGACAAAGAGTGCTCTGATGCATATGAAGCTAAACAAGTTGCCTACAAAGAAATTATGAAACAGAAAGGGGGTATACGTGAGAACTTTGAAAATTATTTCATTTTGCAAAACAAATTTGACAGTATACGTCGTGCCAAAAAGTCTAGTTATTGGAGACACTTCGTTAATGGCTTGTCAAGAGAAACATCAATGAGTACTCTTTGGAACACAGCCAGAAGAATGAGGAATCGAAACGTGACTAATGAAAGCGAAGATTTTTCGAATCGCTGGATATTTAATTTTGCCAAGAAAATTTGTCCAGATTCTGCTCCTGCGCAGAAAATCACTCGCGATGCTCCCACAAGTAACGATTTCATAGATTCGCCTTTGACAATGATGGAATTTTCAATTGCACTCCTCTCATGCAACAATAATGCTCCGGGACTAGACAGAATTAAATTCAACTTGGTGAAGAATCTGCCTGACCTAGCAAAAAGACGCTTGTTGAATTTATTCAATAAGCTTCTTGAGCAGAACATTGTCCCGCACGACTGGAGACAAGTGAGAGTTATCGCTATTCCAAAACCGGGAAAACCAGCCTCCGATCATAACTCGTATCGACCGATTGCAATGCTATCCTGCATCAGGAAATTGTTGGAAAAAATTATCCTACGACGTCTCGACAATTGGGTTGAGGCGAACGGCTTGCTATCAGATACCCAGTTTGGTTTTCGGAGGGGAAAGGGAACGAATGATTGTCTGGCGCTACTTTCGTCAGAAATCCAACTCGCTTACGCAAAAAAGAACAAATGGCGTCTGTGTTCTTAGACATAAAAGGAGCATTCGACTCAATCTCCATTGATGTTCTCTCGGAGAAGCTACATCAATGTGGTCTTTCACCGATATTAAATAATTATTTATACAATTTATTGTCAGAAAAGCACATGCATTTTTCATATGGCGATTTGGCGACACTCAGAATAAGTTACATGGGCCTCCCACAAGGCTCTTGTCTAAGCCCCCTTCTCTATAATTTTTACGTGAATGACATTGATAATTGTATTGTCAGCCCATGCACTTTAAGACAACTTGCAGATGATGGGGTGGTTTCTGCCACAGGACCAAAAGCTATAAATTTACAACAACCATTGCAAGATAGCTTGGATAATTTATCAATTTGGGCTTTAAAGCTGGGCATCGATTTCTCTACGGAGAAAACAGAGTTGGTCGTTTTCTCAAGGAAGCGTGATCCAGCTCAGCTTCAGCTTCAGTTGGTTGGTAGAACGATAGCCCAAGTCCTGACTTTACCTTGGAATTTGGTTCGATTCTAAAGGCACATGGGCAGGCCACATTAGGTATCTAATAACGAAATGCCAACAAAGGATAAATTTTCTGCGAACAATAACTGGATCATGGTGGGGTTCTCATCCAAGTGACATGATAAGATTGTATCAAACAACAATACTTTCAGTAATGGAATATGGGTGCATCTGTTTCCGTTCAGCTGCGAACACTCACATTATTAAACTGGAACGGATACAGTATCGCTGTTTACGAATTGCCTTAGGTTGCATGCAGTCGACCCATACGATGAGTCTTGAAGTAATAGCGGGAGTTCTTCCTTTAAAAGACCGATTCTGGGATCTCTCCTCTCGTTTACTTATTCGATGTGAGGTTATGAACTCACTGGTAATTGAAAATTTTGAAAGATTTGTCGAGCTTCAACCCCAAACCAGATTCATGACGGTGTATTTCAATCACATGTCACAAGAAATAACACCTGCTAGGTATGTTCTCACATACGTCAATATACTAGATACTCCTGAATCCACTTTATTCTTCGACACGTCCATGCAAGCAGAGATTCGTGGAATACCGGATCATCTACGCTCGCGGGAGATCCCTAAAATATTCACAAGTAAATATCAACACATAGACTGCCTTAAAATGTTTTACACTGATGGGTCACGAATCAGTGAGGCCACTGGTTTCGGTATTTTCAACAATAATTTTTCAATTTCTCTCAAACTTGCAGAACCCGCCTCTGTTTATATAGCGGAACTTGCAGCAGTTCACTATAGTTTGCAAATAATTAATACTTTACCCCCGAACCATTACTTTATCCTCACTGATAGTCTCAGCACAATTGCAGCTCTACGCTCAAAGAGGATTGATAATCACGATCCATTCTTTTTGGGGAAGATACGAGAATCTCTGAGTAACCTAACAAGAAAATGTTATAAATTTACCCTAGTGTGGCTCCCCGCCCATTGCTCTATTGCGGGCAATGAGAAAGCTGATAATTTAGCCAAGATTGGTGCACTAGATGGTGAAATATATGAAAGACCCATCGCTTACAATCAGTGGCGTAGGCAAGGGGGGGTTTTGGGGGTTAAAACCCCCTCCAAACCAAAATATTAGAATTGAAGAAAAAAAGTTTGATGCTGACTAGTTTATTTAAATTTTCAAATAATAATTTTGGAAGTTTATTTGTTCATTACATTGAGAACCTAATGTTTTAAACGTGATGGGTACTTTTTGTAAATTGTGAGAATGGGATCTTGTAACTGATATTTTAGTGAGGATCCTATAGTTAATAAATCATGTAAATATCAAGCAAAATAGCTCAACGAAAACGCCTACATAGAAACTGATGAAAAATGGCGTTTTACGCTTGTGTCTAACAGGTCAGAATCGGTTTTTATGTGCATTTGATTTTTTTGGGTTATCACTTATACAAAGTGCCACTAGCTAAGATTGGTAATAAAAAAATGAAAATTTGTCACGTTTTTCGCTATTTATTTATTTGGGTATCGAATTGAATGGCGCCAAGATTCCATAATTTGGAAACCATCAGCTTTTGGAGGTTTAGCATTAACCAGCATAATATTGTTGATTAATTTTTCCAGTTGGATGCATTACTAATTCCAATCAAATTTAGTTCGAGACTTAGTGTCTTCAGCAAAGTTTTCAAGAATGTTATTGCAAATAGCTTGGTTGAAGACATGAATGCAACCCGTATTTGTGCATTATAGGCCATATTGCACCACGAGTTCCCTTACTAACGGTTATAGGCAGCAACAAAGAATTTGGGAGAATATCTTGTAGATAACCTGTTGAAATGCGAAAAACAAAGTGGCGAAAGCATGCTTTTACCCGCACCATGCAAGATTTGAAAATTGATTTCCTGAAAAATATACTCGATGGCGTTTACGTCACCTTTGCATACAAGAGCAGTTCAATAGTGTGATGAATCGGTAATTAGTTGCAAACATCCCGCTTAACACCATTTTTATAGGTGGGACATACTACTCCCTACATCCTATACATCGGTAAAATCTCCTCCTTCCAGATCTTCAAAAGCACCTAGTGGAGTGCTCTAACCAATTCATCTACTCTGTGTTTGAGTAGCTCACATGACAGTTGATCATTGTCAGCGGTTCAACCGTCCTATTTTTTCATGAATCTTAGGTAGATCCGGAATCTGTCGTCGACTGCGCGCGTCTCCAAGCTGATTCTTGCAATACTCTTGTCGTCTACTGCTTCGCTATTTAGGTGTTCGTCATAATGTACTTATCAATCGTGAGAATTTCTGCACATTATTTATAAGGTGTACAGACTATCTTGTGCGATAACCGGTTTATGCAATGCCCCCGGCCTATCAGGATGTTTATGTCACCGATGAAGAGCTTAACATTCCGCCATAGGCAGCTATCATAGCCGTGCTCCAGCTGCGCATAAAATGCATCTTTCTCGGCTTCGTGAGGTCAGTGCACATTGATAATGCTCTAGTCGAAGAAATGGCCTTTGATCCACACTGCACACATCCTTTCGCTGATCGCCTGCCACTTGATTACGCGTTGCTGCTTTTTGCCCAGCTTTTGTGCCGTCGCTCGATCCCCGAATTTCCACACCTTCTGTCCCATCTAGTAAAGCTCCTCCAATGCTACGGTTTCGAAGTTGCGAGTTTTCAGCTCATACTTTTCTCCTTGATTGTTAGTAAAGTGGTGTTTTTAGGTCACTCGTTGAACTTGGCCCAACCTGTCTCGCAGTCCGGCACCCAACATAACTGACACCTGCGACAGGTATTTAGTTCTGCCTACGGTAGGGTTATAGCGACCATTCCCGCTCACACCATCCCATTTCGCTATTACTGCAGAACACGGTAGTACCCAGTCGATCGCGGCCTACAGATTGAATGTCATCAATAGACCCGCTAACATTTTTGAAAAATCTATGATTTTCGTCAAAACCCCCTCCAAACTAAATTTCTGGCTACGCCACTGCTTACAATGAATTTTATAGCGCTTCTCGACAGAGGACACGTGCTAGTTGGCAAACATCTTGGGATAATGGAGATATGGGACGATGGCTACACTCAATTATCCCTAAAGTATCAACGAAGGCATGGTTCAAAGGATTGGATGTAAGTCGGGACTTCATCCGTGTGATGTCTAGGCTCATGTCCAATCATTATACTTTAGATGCGCATCTCCGTCGTATTGGGCTCGCTGAGGGTAATCATTGTGCTTGTGGAGAAGGTTACCATGACATTGAGCATGTTGTTTGGTCCTGCACTGAATATCGTGAAGCCAGATCACAATTAGTAGATTCTTTACAAGTCCGAGGAAGAGCAATCCATGTTCCTGTTAGAGACATCCTGGCGTATCGCGATCCTCTATACATGGAACTTATCTATCATTTTCTAAAAACAGCGTCTGTCAAAATTTAATTAAATTCATCTCCTCATACTCTCATCCAAGGCTAATCATTCACCAATTAAAGTGTCCTAGAATATTCAGTTTTTAAATTTAGACAATAACAGAAAAAAGTAAATACACCCGAAAATACTAGATCATTATGAAATACAACAATGTAAGGAAAAAAGCAAACAATAAAGTGATTTCAGTGTTAGTTTTAGACAAATTACTAGTGTAGTTAAAATTAGTCTTAAGGATTTTTGTAACGTGCTATGTAAAAAAAAGAAACTGGCGTAAAAAGCTTTTGCAAATGCCGTGTCAAATAAACGTATGGAAAAAAAATATGGTATTATAAGATTGGATGAAAATTGGCTCACGTTTACTATCTAACACAGTTTGAAATAACTAGAAAGAAGGATTTAATAAATGAAACAATAAAAATTAACAGGTTGCAAAAAATATATAGGGTTGATGCACCAATAGTCGTATGAAAACATTTACTAAATGATGAAAAGATCTATGTGCTATGTTAAGATGTTAAATCTGGACAAACATATGATTACGGCTTAAAAGCCAACTGTCATAATTCTCTTTGAAAAAAAATTCCGGACAAATCGTTACTCTCCAATCACAGGTGTTGGTAGTAAACAAAATTGAAAAGTTTTCTCTTTCATTAACTGCTATGAACTGTGATTAGCCAGTAACGGTTTGTCCGGAATTTCCTATCAGAGAGAATTTTGACAGTTGGCTTTTAAGCCGTAATCATATGTTTGTCGAGAAATGTTTCAATCCCTATTTCATAGAAAAATGCAAAGATTATTGATTTTCCATCAGGGGTTACCTTACGCCACGGAGGCTACTTTACGCCAAAATTATAGAATGTTATTTGAGCTTCTAGCTCATATTTAAGGTTATACTTGAACAAAAGCAAAATATAATATGATTTGCTGGTTCGACACAAATATAAAATTTGAATATAGGTTTAAAAGAATCGTTGCAAGCGATGAAACTGAAACATAAAATATGCGCAAAAACAATGTTCCTTAATTTTTATTGGAAAAGTATGGTATACTAATGAAATTATTAGAAAACAACATAGATTCTGTAAAATTAATCTGGTAATGTAATGCAATTATTAGTGTTCGTACTTTTTGCCTGTATTTGGTAATAGGTGACTATATGTCCATTTTTTCTAAAAAGAAGGCTACTTTGCGCCAAACTGTATTCAACTCTACGTTACATATTCTGTATATTTGATCTAAAATGTACTCTTATTTTGGAATGTGATTCTAATTCAAAGCAAATTTTTATCAGCGTACTAGTTGACAGTTTTGAAAAAAAACTGTAATCGATAATTTGCAAGTTGAGTAGTATAGTTGCCATTGTGCGAAAATATAAAACCGCTATCGTTTTAAACTGTGAGTATTGAAGCAATTTGTTTTGAAATGACAGAAAGAGCAGCGAGGAATAGTTCTGCAGTGTAGACGAATGACCTTATGGTTAAAACCTTAATATACAGAAAAGCTCCTCAGTAAATTGGAAATTGATATCTCATCAAAGATGGATGAACTGACCTGCTCATTAAATGCAACAGTCCCATTCGTATTTTTGTCAAAAATGCCTTCGCAATAAAATTTAAACTACTTTTAGAAAAATACAAAACAAGGTCTTCTAATTCATAAGGTTCAATGAAAAAGTATATCTTGGGCAGCGTTTTTTCTTGGCTTGCTGTTTTTCGATGTAGGACTTATTGATTCTCCCAAACGAGGTCACTAGATTGTGTTACGCAGTTTTTGAACATTCCCTTTAATTTTTACGAGCACTACATTTATTTGCATTCACACATAAATATCAATTATAGTCCCTAACGATAAATCAAGAAGTTGGATTTTGGACAAAAAAGTATAACTTTACACCAATTTTTAGTTTTTTGAATCTCATGTTCAATCTCAATTTTCCAAAAGTTCTTTTTACTTTTTTGATTGTAACGACATTAACTAGTAAGAGACTGGAAGGTGTGAAATATTTGTCGAAATTAAGAGCCATAGTAGGGGAATATGGGGGACCAGGTTTTCAGCTAAACCTCTGTATGCAGGTTAAAAAATAGCAGCGCAAATATTTTTCGAGTTTAATGTAAAATACTCCCATACGTTCTATTCTCCAATAACATTATATGTTTTTGTAAGTGATCTACAGTGACACAATCTCATATTCGTACACCTATAGTGTATATGTTTAATATTGTTTCATAAATGTTTGCGCTATTTAATATAGCTATTGTTTTGTAAATGTGGTAGTAGAATCATCATCTGTCATTTTCTTATCATTTGTAATCTAAAGTGTGCAAGTTTCCGTACTACACATAAAAAATCATTACTTGGTGTGAAAATGGCACAATTGCATATTCGTACACTATTGAAAAGTCAATTAATTTGTCAATTTTAAGACCTGTTATTTCTTTATTTTTTGTTTTACTTAGAAAATTAGATTTTATGACTACAGAAAAGTGTTCAGTGGCACAGTTTCCTCTACACTAGTTTAAGAAATTCCCTCAAATTAACGTAATGGTTAAAAAAAGTAAACTAGCTGCCATTATGGGACAAAAACTACAGTCGGGTCTCCTACAACGCGGCTTCCTACTGCGCGGATTCCTACTGCGCGGTACATGTCCATAAAGTTGGAAGAGCAAAATCAGCAGAACATGATTATGAATATTCTATAATTTAGTGCTAATTAAATGCAAATTAAATGTACAATTGAAAAATTTAATGCTTTTTTGGATTTTGTTTTATTACATGTTCTGCTGGCTTAACATAAAGTTAGCAGAGCAACGATGTAAAAGTCATTGTAAAACCTACTAAAGCACATTGATTTATTTAAATAATTAAATGCTAATTAAATGTACTTGTAAAAAATTGTTTTTTACAAGAAATCACTTGTTCTGCTAACTTAACATAAAGTTGGCAGAACAACGATGTAAAAGTCATTGTAAAACCTACTAAAGCACATTGATTTATTTGAATAATTAAATGCTAATTAAATGTACTTTTAAAAAATTGTTTTTTACAAGAAATCACCTGTTCTGCTAACTTAACATAAAGTTAGCAGAACAACGATGTAAAAGTCATTGTAAAACCTACTAAAACACATTGATTTATTTGAATAATTAAATGCTAATTAAATACACTTTAAGAAATCACTTGTTCTGCTGACTTGTCAAAAAGTTAGCAGAACAAAGATGTAAAAGTCTACTAAAGTACATTTAATGATTTTAATAGTTAAACACTATTTAAATGCACTTGTAGAAAATTGTTTATAATTTTTAAAAGAAACAATTTGTTCTGATGGGTTAACAGCAAGCCGAAAAATAGTGTAAGTCATTGTAAAATCTATGAATATTTAATAATATGAGTAATTAAATGCTAATTAAATTCACTTGTAGAAAATTGTTTGCAACTGTTTTTTATGATATCACTTGTTCTGCTGGGTTAACATCCAGCAAAACAATGATGTAAAAGTCATTGTTAAATCTGTTAAAGTACATTTAATGATTTAAGTAATTAAATGCTAATTAAATGTTAATTAAATGCACTCGCATGCGAAAAAATATTCGCAATTTTTTAAGAAATTACTTGTTGTGCTGGGTAAACATCAAGCAGAGCAATGATGTAAAAGTGATTTTAAAATATACTAAAGCACATTTAGTGATTTGAATAATTAATTGCTAATTAAGTGCAGTTGTAAAAAAATATTTACAATTTTATTAACACGCTCACGAATATTCCTCCAAAATAGTCGGTACTATATTTTTAAATAGCTATATCTCAGTGACCAATTTGGACAATTTTGGAATCTACAAATTTTTTAAACTCAAGATTATTAAAGAATTATTTGAATTGAACTTTCAACGATTTTGAGCAAGTACTACAAAAAACACACAAATTTGTGTGAAGAACTTAAAATCTAGCGTGATGACCCATACATACTATTTGTTTCAATTTTTTGTACAGTAAGATTCCGTTATTGGCATGCTCCCATTTTGGCACACTCCGATTTTGGAAATAAATGGGATCCGTTTTTGGCAACATTCTTGTTGTACATAATAAGTCTTTTAAAAATGCGCAATAATTTTTTTTTTTGTATCAATTGACATCACATTTGACTTTATTTCCAAACATGGGAGTCATATTAACCCTAAAAGGCGCAAATCATTTTTTCAAATTTTGTTAAAATTCTCTCATAGTTTCAATAATTTTTAGATGCTTTTTGCAATGTTGTTATAATACAGCGTTATGCATTTATGCATATTTTACACTATACGTGTCGTATTTAATGATTACAATAAGTATAGAAATGTAACTGTAAATGTAATATAACTGATATAATTGATAACAGTGTAACTAGTGTCTGACGGAATCAATTTTTATAGTAAACCCCAGAGCCTATGCACTTTAAGGAACAAGTACCGAGGAATACGCTACAGTGCATAATAATACTATAAAACTTTCAATAGCACCTTAGTAATATTGCGAGCCTCTTTCTCTTTCGATTATTACGTCACTACAAAACTTGACACTAAATTTTCAGTAGGGGAGACTGAGGAGACTTGATCCCCTTTTTTATTTTTCAGTCCAACTCCGTGGAATGATAAAAAACTATGTATTTTTTTGTAGTTTTATATTGTTTCTAGGGATGACTAATAATCATTCAAAAAATTACATGGAAATATTATACTGGACATGAGCTATGAGCATTTCTGGAAAACAACAAAAAAATGGAAAATTCTTAGATTAGTGGAGACTCGATCCCTAATTTGGGAACACTTGATTCCTTTATGAAAACGTGTTTAAAAGAGCATGTAGGGTAATAAGCCTTTTTTGCCCTGTTTCTACTATCATCCTACCTATCTGAAGCCTTTGGTTAGAGCAGCGTCTGCCATCTTTGCTCAACGCATTGACTCAAATGGTATTGCGATAATGGGGGTACTCGATTAGAGATTTTGCTGCGCTCAAACAGAAGATTTTCACCATTCTCAAGACAATTTTGTTATTATATTGGCTCTTAATAAGAGGCGAATGACCTTAACGTTAAAACCTCTATAATCGAAATAAAAAAATGGACCTTAATAACAAATCAAAAAGCTGAAATAATAAAATTATTGTAGTAATAATGTGGTACCCTTCTTAATAGGGCAAAAACGGGTACATTACCCCAATCAATTTTATAAATGGATCGTAGTATTGATTAAATTGTCATGATTAGATATTGTTATTTTTGTTACTACATATTACGCATCTCTCACCTGATTTTTTACGAATTCCCAAAATCTCCGTGCAATTATTTGAAAGCTGTCTTTATTATGGTTGAGGAACGTCAAATGTGGGATGAATGGTTTCTACGTATACTGTAGTAAACAATTACAGTTATGTTTCTTTACGATGAAGCGTTCATTTTTGACATTTTTTTATGACAACAATGACTTCAATTGTTCTGGTGTGAATTTGGTTATTTTCAGTGGTGTGTATGAAGTATGGCGAAGGGGATCAAATCTCCACGAATTTGAATGGATCAAGTGAACCCATAGCATCTATTTCAGCAAACTTTAGTAAAAATATAGTTGAACAAAAGAATCAGCTCAATCATAACGTATTCATATAACTGACATTCTCCTGTAATTCTGTATGCAAAAGTAGAGTATGTAGTGGGTGATTTTATCAATTTCATAAAAGTTTGAAAATTTGAAAAATAAATCTTCTTCGGTTCTTCTGAGACTTTTTTTTAAATCGGTAAAAATTCGGTTACACAAAAGTCCAATTTCTTTTTTCTGTGTTAATGAAATTTCTGTTTAGATAAAACTACGCAACTTTATAGTATATTCGATTAATGTATTCTGATCCGCCTTTGAGTTACAATGATGGGATCAAGTCTCCCCGGGGATCAAGTCTCCTCAGTCTCCCCTACATATCGAAAGCTGACCATAGTGCGTCCTAATACTGTATTTAGGAATACAAAACTGATAGCTCCTAAATAGTTTGTTTTAATTTTATGATGTCTTTGGCGAATTTGTTAGTTTTTTTGGCGCTTTTTCAAAATTAATGGCATTAGGGTGGTCCTTGTGGTTAGGGTGTTCAAAGTATCGACTGTTTAGACGTGTAAAGTTTACCTGCGCAATGCCCTACAATATTAGAACACAAATAAATTGAAGCAAGTTTGCTGAATAAACAAGGCTATGTCTAATGGTTAATTTGCCATGATTTTATTTAAAGATTTGAGGTAGGGTGGCTCTTCAAAATCGTGTTGCTTATATTTTTTTGATGTGTTAATTTTTCGAAAACGCATTGTTCTAGAACTTTCATCGGAACACATTTTTACCGTAGCACTGATGTTTCAATTCCTTTTGTTAGGGTTGTTGCAAGTGATTTTTAAAACAAAAATGGTTTTCTTCAAATCTAAATATCTTTAAGCATTGCAATTCGATTTTCAATTTATCAATTCAATTTGAAAGATCAACGATTAGTTAGCCAAAGAGAATTAATAAATTTATTTATTTTTTAAATGAGCAGTTTTTGAAACAAAATTGTTCATTAATTTTCAGAAAGAAGAGATAACAGCCCCAGTAGCGACATCAACACTACCATGCAGCGAATTGTTTGAGTTTTGATGTCCAGTGGGCCGAATAAAAGCGATTCGAATTAAATGATATGTTACACCTCCGTAATGAGGGGCATTGCACTAGAGAAGTGAGCGAAGGTTGTGAGAATTTTACTGGATGACGCACAGTGTAGCAAAACACAAAACCACAGTATAGGTTGAATAGAGTCTTCTCAAAATATTAAGTCTTGAGGACCAAAGATAGATTTTTTACAGTACTTCAAAGGTGAAACAGATGATAAATTCTGGAAAAAAAACTGCGCTCAAACCTATGTTATTCAAATAAATATATCATTTTAGTTAAGATTCCGATTAGGGTCGAACTGATTTTATTAGTAAGGTTATTCGGGGATTTATAATTTCCATTCGATTTAATCGATACAAGGCTTTCTTCTCACTCATTTTTTTTTCAAAATAGTTAGGAAAGATCGCTTGTAGTTCATGACTCTTGAAAATTAGTGTATTTTTCGAGCTCACGCAACTATCATGTAAACAAACCACCGAGAATTGTCAAGCGAAGTTAACAAGGCTCATTTTGTAGGTTTATGTCGGTCGGTGTAAAATCTAATATCCGAACCTGAATGCGCTGTTTGGGAGAACGAATGACGAGGAGAACGAACCAATCATTTCATTGATCGCGACGGCCATGAATTAAATTTCGTTTCTCTTTCAACGCAGGGATGTCATTTTTTTAAGCTCTGGAAATGTTACATATTGTGGCATATGGGGAAGGGGAATAAGCTAGAACTTTACACAATATGGTTTCACTGAAAACAATTTTTAAAGAATGGAGAAGAAGGAATAAATAAATTTGTGACATTTTGTTACATAGGGGGACGAAAGAGTCCACTGATAATATAAATTCGTAAATATAATGAAATCGATCATGCAATGCACGAATTCATTCGTCGTTTTCTGCAACGAAGAATTTTCGTGCATTGTAAATAGTAGGTTTCGTTCATTTCATGAACAAGAATGGCCGCTTGGTGAACGAAAGCTTTCGTAAATTTTACATATTTAATATACACTGCACGAATGTTATCGTTGATAACAACATTATTTTTCGTGAATGAAACGAAATGATTTGTTTATTTTAATACACGTTTGTGTATATTACGAACCATTTCGTTGGTCGCACCAATTCATTTCGTTTATTTTAGAAAAGTTTTCAGTCGGATCGATGTTTGACAACATCGATTTTTTTAAATTTCAAAAAATCGATGTGGCCAAATCGATTTTATTGTAGTACGAAGAAATGACCGCTAGATGAACGAAAGTTTTCGTAAATTTTACTTATTTAGTTCGCATTGCACGAATGTTATCGTTGATAACGACATCATTTTTCGTGAATGAAACGAAATGTTTCGTTTATTTTAATAAACGTTTATGTATATTACGAGCGATTTCATTGCTCACACGAATTTATTTCGTTCATCTTAGTAAAGTTTTCGTATTTATTAGCATTTTATTTTTTCAATCGATATTTTAGGATCGATGTTTGACAACAACGATTTTTCAACTAACTAAAAGGATCGATCTAGCAAAATCGATTTTATTTCAACCTGCTCACCTCTATTGAGGACTAGAAAGATTGTGGTGTGAAGTAATGGCCGCTTAATGAATGAAAGTTTCCGTTAATTTTACATATTTGGTGTACATTGCAGGAATGTTATCATTGATAACGACATTATTTTTCTTGAATGAAACGAAATGATTCATTTATTTCAATAAATGATGAACGATTTCGATGGTTCGATGGCCGCACGAATTCATTTCGTTTATCTTAGAAAAATTTTCGTATTTATTAGCCTCTTATTGTTTTCAGTCGATCTTTTGGGATCGATGTTTGACAACATCGATTTTTTTTTATTTAAGAAAATCGATGTTGTCAAATCGATTTTATTGTGATACGAAGAAATGGACGCTTGATGAACGAAAGTTTTCGTAAATTTTACTTATTTAGTGTACATTGCACGAATATTATCGTTGATAACAACCTTGTTTTGGTGAATGAAACGAAATGTTTCGTTTATTTTAATAAACGTTTATGTACATTACGAACGATTTCGTTGGTCGCACGAATTCACTTCGTTCATCTTAGAAAAGTTTTCGTGTTTATTCGCATACCTTTTTCATTCGATTTTTTAGGATCGATGTTTAACAGAGGCAACAACGATTTTTTAACTAACTAAAAGGATCGATCTGGCCAAATCGATTTTATTTCAACCTGCTCACCTCTATTGAGGACTAGAAAGATTGTTGTGTAAAGAATTATCTAGTGTACATGGAACGAATGTTATCGTTGACAACGACATTATTTTTCGTGAATGAAACGAAACGATTCGTTTATTTCAGTAAATGTTTGAGTATATTACGAACGACTTCGTTGGTCACACGAATTCTTTTCGTTCATCTTAGAAAAGTTTTCGTATTAATTATAATTTTTGAAAACACAGATTTTTTTTAATTAAAGAAATAGATCTGGCAAAATCGATTTTATTGTGGTATCTAGAAATGGCCGCTTGATGAACGAAGGTTTTCGTAAATTTTACTTATGAGATGAGCGCACAGAGTGAAAAGGGGATCTTCAGAATAGGTAAGCTTTAGTTGAACTGTAAGTTAGTGATGTGAGTCTGAATTTTAGGAAATTTGGAGTGTTTGATACTGTGTAGAATACCTGCGTAAGTGGCACTGAGACGATCTACATCTGTTCGGTGATTTACCTTGTTGGGTGTGTTAACTATATGACACATCTCCAGCACTGGTAACGTTGATGAGTGATAGGTTCTGTCGATAATTTTGGTTGCGGTCAAGTCAAAATCGTGTTGGTGTTGGATGCTGTGAAGAATGACAGCTGTTTTTACTCCAAATTTGATCATAACGATATCTGTGTTGGTTTTTCCTGCTTCGATCAATTTATTATAGTTTGTAATATTGGTCGGGTGCCCGCTAAGTCTTGTTTTTAGTTGATTTTTCATCATACCAATATATATCATCTCACACACACCACATGGGATGCTGTAAATAACATTGCAACATAGTGAGGGATCAATGGGATCTTTAATGTTGTTTAGCAACATTGAAGATGGTTTGATTGTTTTTGGGGTAATTTTGACGTTAGGATAGTTTGTTTTTAGGCTTCGAAGGAGTGTGTTGGTCAGCATCGGGATGTATGGTAGGGACCGGTACGTTGTTTCGTCTGTTTTGGCGGTTTGTTTTGTATCCAGTGAGCTCTCGGATGGTGATTGTGGAACGGTTTTTTGGCTAAGCAATCTGTTTATAAGTGATGTTGGATAGTCGATCTGGCGCAAAATTAAATTATTCTGTTCGGCAAACGATTGGTTGGTAGTGAGGGATGTCACTTGTCTTATACTTCAAGGCGACGTTGATTTTCATGTGCATCGGGTGTAAGGAAAAAAATAGTTAAATAATCGGCCAGATGCGATAGATTTTGAATACCATTGTGTGTTTAGCGATTGATCTGAATTGCGAATCACTGTTGTGTCTAGGAATGGGAGCTGATTTCTTTGTTCTTCCTCTTTTACAAACTGAATGTGTGGGTTGTAGCCATTAAACATTTCTAGGGTCTCATCTATCTTGTCCTTCGGAAGGGCTAATAGCAGCTCATCAACGTATTTTGGTAGGACAGGAATTTCGAAAGGAAGCTCGCGGGTGATTGTTTTTAGCAAATTTTCCATGATGATGTCTGCAAGGATAGGCGAAAGAGGGCTGCCCATGACGGTGCCGAAGGTTTGCTTATAGAATTTTTCTCGAAAGCAGAAATAACCGTTGTTGAGGTAAAATTCTACTAGTTCGAAAAAGAGATCCAGGTTGATGTTGGTTTCTGTGCGAATATTTTCCCACTCCATTATAATATCGTGAAGGATTAGATCGTTGGGTATGTTGGTGAAGAAGGACACGACGTCGAAGGATACTAGTACGTAGTCCATGGGGAGTGTAACTTGGTTGATTTCTTCGGCGAATTGGAAACTGCGTATTGCTCTTTGAAGAATGTTGGCAATGTATTTAGAGAGATTGTATGTCGGGGCTGTTATGTTTGGTACTACCGGGCGGAGCGGTAAACCTGGTTTGTGAGCCTTGGGTTGTCCATCAATCCGTGGGCAGATGGATGTGTATGGTTTCAGATAATTGACTGTACTTTTGTATGTGAGTTTGAGATTGAGAAGGCGATCCACAAATGAGTTGTTTAGGCGTTGAAAGCAAGCTGTTTGGATTTCTAGGTAGCACTTTGTAAGTTGAATCATCAAGAAGTGACAGCATCTTCGTATCGTAATATTTCGTTTCCATTATCACCGTTCTTTTTCCTTTATCAAACTTTAGGATGCATATATCTGGGTTGTCGGTTAAGAATTGTTTTGTGACTTTGACAGCTTTCTAACAGAAAACTGTGACGCAATCTTTCTGTTGGTTTTATAGTGATCGTGAAAGATAATTTTGAATATGATTAGCTACTAGACATCTTTTCTTGTCTTGGATGAATTTGTTGGGAGAAGTCCGTAGAATGTTCTCGATGTTTGCGATGAGGTGGTATGTCGGAATTTGGTTTGGAAACACAGGAAGGGAGAAGTTTGGTCCAAAGCTCAACAGAGCCATCATTTCTGAGGGTACGGATTTGGTGGTAGTGTTAAGTAAAGCCCTCTGGTTAGTTGTTGGTGTATGTTGATTGTTGCCTGCTGATTTGGTTATTATTCTTTCGATTTTTGCGGTTGTTCTGCGTATTTGAATTTGGGATTTACTGAGGAATGATTGGTTTTGGGTTGTTACGAAACGTTGTGTTATGTCGTCGTTGATGCTATTTTCGATATCGTGTTTGATCCAATCCAACTCTCGTTTTAGTGTTTTTATTCGATGGAATGTGTGTTGTATTTCCACGTTTAACAAAGCCTTCTTAGTCCTTTCGACTATACCCTGTAGTTTTCGTATGGACTGACTACGTTCTTCGAGGAGTTTGTGGATGCCTCTAATATAGTTCAGGATATGCGCATATTTTGTTATTTGAAGATATTAAGAAATCTAACATGATAAGGATTTGAGGAGACAAGCTTTTAAAGAAAAATTATCTTAAAACCTTGCAATATGCATATTATTACGGAAAAATTACCAAGAACTTGAACAAAAAAAGCAGGCGACAGTACTTCTAATGTATTGTAAATATTTTTGCCTTTCTCATATAAAGAAAGGCTATGCAATCACTGTAAAAATCGACTTTTTAACCGAGGCCCGGAGGGCCGAGTGTCATACACCATTCGATTCAGTTCGTCGAGATCGGCAAATGTCTGTGTGTGTATGTATGTGTGTATGTATGTATATATGTATGTATGTATGTATGTATGTATGTATGTATGTATGTATGTATGTATGTATGTATGTATGTATGTATGTATGTATGTATGTATGTATGTATGTATGTAGGTATGTATGTATGTATGTATGTATGTATGTATGTATGTATGTATGTATGTATGTATGTATGTATGTATGTATGTATGTATGTATGTATGTATGTATGTATGTATGTATGTATGTATGTATGTATGTATGTATGTATGTATGTATGTATGTATGTATGTATGTATGTATGTATGTATGTATGTATGTATGTATGTATGTATGTATGAATGTATGTATGTATGTATGTATGTATGTATGTATGTATGTTTTTTTTAGATTTAATAATAATTTTCGGAAAAATCCTGAGTGAGGAAAAATGTACAAAAACCCCATTGTCAGGGAACGGGTTTGGGCTGCCATCACCCGACCCGCTAAAAACCACTGCTCTTGCCCAGAACCTGATTCCTCCCCGGCACTACCTTACGGCATTACTTCGGGGAGGGGTTTTTATGTGCATAGCACACACTCTAATTCAACTACTTACTAGTTCGTTTCTTCCGTAGGGTTACAGCCCCACTCCTCTGCACACCACCATTTCTCTACCATCCACACATTCTGGAGAGCTCTGCATGGCAGTCGGAAAGCTGGCTGTGAGTCGAGGCTTAGTACTCCTCCCCTACGAGTACAGTCTGAGCGGCAAACTTCTGACTGTCTAATTCACCGAGCCCTGCGGCTCGCTTGTGCCGGTTAGCACCGCAACTCCCTTCTCGCACCATTCAACGCCGTTTACTCTTTGAGCACCAGACTTGTTCGCGAACTACTCGGTCTAGTCCCCGACGATGGACCTAGCCTACTCCGACGGAGAATTCCCCGGCGAGAGAAGTTCTCCCGAAACCGAGCCAACCAACCAGATGTCGAGGTCAGTTCGGCGATTCCGGTGGAGCAGAGCGTCCGGTTCGCTGATGCCCCGACGACCTGCGACTGGTGGTATTTCGTCGCGGTCTACTCAGTCTAGTCCCGGCGGTGGATCTAGCTTACGCCGACGGAGAGTTCCCCGGCGAAGGAGACTCCCCCGGTACCGATTCTTCTTTTGTTTTAGCACCACAATTTCATGAGCTCTTTGGCTTCCTCTCGTTCCGTTTCGCCCGATCTACTCGATCTAGTCCCCGGCGGTGGATCTAGCCTACTCAACGGGCCATACAGTAGGTGCTGAGGTCTATCCGGCGATTCCGGTTGGAGCGTAACTTCCGGTTCACCGGCGCCCCAACGACCCACTGCTAGCTCTGCGACGCGGTCTACTCGGTCCAATCCCCGGCGGTGGATATAGCCTACTCACGAGCTACCCGGAAGGATGTCGAGGTCGGTTCAGCGATTCCGGTGAAGCTTGACGTCCGGTTCCCAGGCGCCCCGACGACCCAACTCGGTGCTACATCACGCACTACTCAACTGGTCCCCGGCGGTGGACCTAGTCTACACAGTTGGAGAGTTCCCCGGCGGCGGAATTTCTCTTGAAACCCGATTTGCGGTTTCTTGTTGGTCTCTACGCCACTTCCTCTGCAACTCGGAGAGTATGCTCGAGACCACTCTGTTGACAGCGTCCCAGGTATGTTCGTCACGGCACATCTCTTCGACGATATTGTCCGCTGTCATACCAGGTATACCCCTACGAACTTCTTCGAATCTAGGGCATTCGAAGACCACGTGTTCCGGTGTCTCACGCACATCACGCACTACTCAACTGGTCCCCGGCGGTGGACCTAGTCTACACAGTTGGAGAGTTCCCCGGCGGCGGAATTTCTCTTGAAACCCGATTTGCGGTTTCTTGTTGGTCTCTACGCCACTTCCTCTGCAACTCGGAGAGTATGCTCGAGACCACTCTGTTGACAGCGTCCCAGGTATGTTCGTCACGGCACATCTCTTCGACGATATTGTCCGCTGTCATACCAGGTATACCCCTACGAACTTCTTCGAATCTAGGGCATTCGAAGACCACGTGTTCCGGTGTCTCCTGCACGGTCGCACAACCCGGGCAAAGGGGTGACGAAGCATGTCCAAACCGATGCAAGTACTTCCGGAAGCATCCGTGCCCGGACAAAAACTGCGTCAAATGGAAGTTCACCTCTCCATGCTTCCTATGTACCCAGGCCGATACATTTGGGATGAGTCGGTGGGTCCACCTTCCTTTCTCCGCGTTGTCCCACTCCTGTTGCCATTTAGCCAACGAGTCCGCTCGAACCTGTCTCCAGGCGTTACGTGCATTTCTCCGCTGATAGCATTCCACGTCCTCCGCCAGGGTAATGCAGATGGGGATCATCCCGGCGATAACGCATACTGCCTCCGACGATATTGTTCTGTAGGCACTCGCGACTCGTACGGCCATCAGTCGGAATGTCCTGTTTAGCTTTTCACGGTTCCGCTTGGTTTTCAGCGCAGCACTCCAGGCAGGAACCCCATATCGGAGTATCGATGACGAAACAGTAGATAGCAGACGTCTCGTGCTGCTTCTCGGACCGCCGACGTTTGGCATGATTCTCGCTATTGCGTTCGTTGCCTTCGCCGACTTTTCACAGGCGTAATCAACGTGGTTGTTGAAGCTCAACCGGTCGTCGATTATAGCTCCCAATTGCTTCAATGCACGTTTCGATGCAATCACGTGCCCTCCGACGTCGATCTGCATCCGTTGGACCGATCTGCAGTTACTGACCAACAACACCTCCGTCTTGTGGTGAGCTATTTGCAGCTTGACCCCGTTCATCCAGCTCTCGATCGCGTCTATTGTCTCCGTCACCGACACCTCCACTTCTTCAAGTGTCTCACCCATCACCGTTAGTGACACGTCGTCCGCGAAACCTACGATTTTCACTTTCCTAGGCAGCTGCAGCGTTAAGACCCCATCGTACATCCCGTTCCAAAGGGTTGGACCGAGAATGGAGCCCTGAGGAACGCCCGCTGTGACACGCAATGACTTCTGTCCTTCGCTCGTCTCGTACAGTAGCACTCTGCTCTGAAAGTAGCTCTTCAGGATCTGGCACAGATAGTCGGGAACCATCATTCTATGCAGCGCTGCAGCGATGGCTTCCCAGCTGGCACTGTTGAACGCGTTCTTCACATCTATCGTGACCACAGCGCAGTATCGATCTCCTCTTCGCTTCTGTTTAGATGACTTCTCGGCACTCTCGAGCACTATCCGAATTGCATCCACTGTCGATGCTCCTTTGCGGAAACCAAACTGCATCTTGGACAGTCCGCGCTCACCTTCCGTGAATTTCGTCAACCTGTTAAGAATGATCCTTTCCAGGAGTTTTCCGAGTGTATCCAGCAGGCATATGGGTCTGTACGAGGTCGGGTCGCCAGGTGGCTTCCCTGGCTTCGGCAGCAACACCAGCTTCTGGACCTTCCACATTTCGGGGAAGTTGCCTTCATTTAGGCACTTCTGCATCACTATCCTGAACATGTCCGGATATGCCAGGATCGCAGCTTTCAGTACCACGTTTGGTATTCCATCCGGACCAGGGGCTTTCTTTGGTTTTAGGCGCTTCGATGCTTCTACTAGCTCGTCGTTAGTCACTTGCCGATCCATGTTTGTTCCTTCTTCCTCGCCGTGCGGTGTCGGTGGCCATATAGTCGGATCGTGCTTCGGGAAAAGACCCTCGACGATTATCTTCAGCTTGCTCGGACACATTTCGGCTGGCGTCGTCGGACCTTTCATTTTCGCCATCACGACTCGGTATGCGTCACTCCAGGGATTGGCGTCTACTTCTCGGCATAGCTCCTTGTGGCACTCTGACTTGCTAAGTCTGATCTCCCGTTTTAGAGCGGCCCTAGCTTCCCGAAACGACGCCTTATGCTCTTCTCTATCTGGTTCCGCCCTTGCTCTTTGGGCCCGCCTTCTGGCTCTGAGACAAGCAGCGCGTAACGTACTAAGCGTCTCGTTCCACCAGTAAGCTGGACGCCGTTTGTTTCGTGGTTCCAGTTTTCGCGGCATTGTGGCGTCACAAGCCGCCACAATCCTTCTTGTTAGGTCAGCCGCATCCACGTTCTCGGTCCCGCCGTTCGGCCGAAGTGCCTCAACAAAGAGGTCTTTGTTGAAGGCTTTCGTCTTCCACTTTCGTTCGCCGGTCACCCTTCTCTGTACTGCCGCGGGGTTCCGTTGGCTGATACGGTAGCGAATCTCCTGGTGGTCACTATGCGTATACGTTTCGCATACTCTCCAATCCATGTTCGCCGTCAATGAGGGACTACAGAATGTGACGTCTATGATGGACTCCCTCCCGTCTCTCCGAAATGTACTAACAGAGCCTTCATTGCACAATCGTACGTCTAACTTCACTAGAGCTTCCTGCAGGATACACCCTCTTGTGTTGGTTACTCTACTGCCCCATTCCACAGCCCAGGCGTTGAAATCACCACCAATGACTACCGGCTTCCGATCGATCAACTGCTCGGTTAACTGCTCCAGCATTAGGCTGAACTGCTCTACTGTCCACCTTGGGGGAGCGTAACAGCTACATACGAAGATGCCGTTGATTTTGGCTATCACGAAACCCTCATAGGAACGTTCTACCACTTCTTGGATAGGGAATCTTCCCATTACTTGTATCGCTGCGGTTCCTGATCTATCCGCCACCCAGTTACCGTTATTAGGGAGGACTTGATAAGGCTCTGCGATCAAAGCGACATCGCACATAGTTTCTGTCGTAGACTGCCACAACAGTTGCTGTGCGGTATCACAGTGATTCAGGTTTATCTGGGTCATCTCCATCACCGTTGGCCTGCAGTCGCCTTCTTGTACGCTGGGCATTTAAAGCCACCCGTCTGATGGTCGTTTCCTTCCGCTGGGGTGCAAAGCAAGCACTTCGGCCTCTGCGTGCAGTCTCTCGCAAGATGGCCCGTCTCTCCGCATTTCCAGCACATCCCGGATCTGTCCGGGCCTTTGCAAGCCCCTGCTAAATGTCCAAAGCCTAAACATTTGAAGCATTTCTCTGCTTGTTTGTTTACTCGTGGGGCGGCTCTCAGTAGGCATCTCGACCATCCAACTGTAACCTTACCTACCTCCAGTGCCTTGTCTGCAGCGGTTACCGGTAAACGTATCATCGCTATCTGCGTTCCTCCGTATCCCTTCCTTAACCGGATCGTCATGTGCACCTCGCCCAGTCTTCCGTCGTTATTTCGTCGAGGTCTTTGCACACGATTACCATCTCCGGGCTTAAGGCTTTAACTTCTGCCTTTCCACCCATTGATTTAGTTATAGTCTCCTGCAAGGCAGAGCTACTAGTCGTAGTATTCTTCTTAAGCTCGAGGAGCATCTCATTTTTTTGGGTACGCCTGACTCTTAACACGTTTTCCCCCAAATCTTTCAGCTCCGGGTCCTCTCTGACCTTTTTGAGCAGTGCTGCGTACGTAGTCTCGTCATTTGCTTTGACGAGCACGGCTTCTCCCTTAGGCGCCTTCTGACGAGCCGAGGGTTCTGATTTCCTCTTCTGCTCCCCTTTTCGCTACTCCTTCTTTTTTTTGCTGTTTCCCGCGTTTCTCCTTCCGACCTACAACGGTGCTCCAGCTTTCACCCTGTAAGGTGGCTTCCTTTTCTTCGGCAGCAACAGCATCCTCGAGCGTCTGCCTCTTTGACCCGCCTGGTCTTTCTTCTCCTGGCGAGGATCTTGTCCTCTTTGGAGTTATGGGAACTGGCGTGTTCTCCACTCCAATCTGCCTCTCCTTACCCTGTTTCGGAGGGGCTAGGAGGATAGTGGCCTTAGCCGACGCGGATGCTCGCTCAGCTGAATCTGCCCTCTGCGTTGCCGTATCGTACTCTTTCACGGCAGACAGTAGCGCCTTCCGGATTTTGATGACCATCTCCTTAATGTCTTTGTGGACATTGTTTCTCACTACCACTACCTTTGGCGTTTGTGGGGTGTAGCTCCTTCCGCTCTGCTCCGGCTGTTTTTGTTGCTGCTGTTGCTGTTGCTTCGGCTTCCCCTCCTCCTGCTCTTGCTGGGTGACTTCAGCTACTATTGGTGGTGGTGACCTCACCAACCCACCTCTGGCAAACGGATTTGCCGTGCCTGCTCCATTTATATCGGTTGCTTGTTGTTTCTCCATTTTATTTTATTGGGTCCCAACTCCGGGCCGCTATCTCCACTCGCTGCACATAGTCGCCTCTCGCGATCCCATGATTATCTATGCTGCCGAAAAGCAGCAGTGAGGTCATGCAAGGGTTGACACCATCTCTCATGGGGAGTAGTGTTCAGAGCCGGATCGGCGTAAATCGGGAATGCTTCAACCGAACCTAGTACCACCAAGCAAATGATGGCGAGTTTCGAACGTACCCGGAGACCTGCCAGGGTTTTGTTGGAACGGAGGCAGCCATGCTGTTAGCCCACTCGCCATTTCAAGTCGGTTTCATCCTTCCTTACTCAGGGAGTAGAACAGCACGCCTGTCAGCCCTAAGTCGCCATCCTTTTCGTCATCCGTGTCCTGTCCGTTGCCGTTCGCCATGGCCAGTATACCATAATCAAGATGTTACTGGCGTCGATCCTGATGTGCCGGTTGGCACTCCTGTTGGGCTAGAGTGCTTTTATTGCCCAGATCTTAGATTATTGGAATCTTAGGATCTTAGCAGAAGCGGCACAGACTCGCTTCGTCGGAGCTGCTTTCGGAGTTATGGCTTTTTTTAGAGGTTCAGAAGAGCCCAATCTTAGCCCCACCATATCCTAGCAAAACTCCCCAACTCGCAGTAGGGCTGTGGGGGGGGGGGGTTCGTTAGGCCCCTAGACTCCTGTCGTTCCTGTCCCTGCTGCCCCCATGTATGTATGTATGTATGTATGTATGTATGTATGTATGTATGTATGTATGTACGTATGTATATATGTATGTATGTATGTATGTATGTATGTATGTATGTATGTATGTATGTATGTATGTATGTATGTATGTATGTATGTATGTATGTATGTATGTATGTATGTATGTATGTATGTATGTATGTATGTATGTATGTATGTATGTATGTATGTATGTATGTATGTATGTGTGTATGTATGTATGTATGTATGTATGTATGTATGTATGTATGTATGTATGTATACATACATATGTATGTATGTATGTGTGTATGTATGTATGTATGTATGTATGTATGTATGTATGTATGTATGTATGTATGTATGTATGTATGTATGTATGTATGTATGTATGTATGTATGTATGTATGTATGTATGTGTGTATGTATTATGTATGTGTGTGTATGTGCGGATTTGTTAACAAAATGTCCACATCGGTTTCTCGGAGATGGCTGAACCGATTTTTACAAACTAAGATTCAAATGAAAGGTATAATATTCCCATAGGTTGCTATTGAATTTCATTTTCAACCGACATCTTGTTCCGGATTACGAGTTGAAGAGTATGGTTACAAAACAAAATTTGTTGATTTGTCCACATCGGTTTCTCGGAATTGTCTGAACCGATTTTGACAAACTTAATTTTAAATGAAAGGTCCATCAGATGCTGTTGAATTTTGTGTGGATCAGAAGTTCTGGTTCCTGAATTACAGGGAATTACGATCACGCAGCAAATCCCGATTCTAACGAATTCTGCGATGAATGTAAAAAGGTGAATTTTTTTCCAAAATGTAAACGGATCCGGAAGCATCCAAATTCAGAATAACGGTTATATTGGTTTCTCGAAAATGGCTAGAACGATTTGATCAACTTAGTCTCAAATGAAAGGTGTTGCGTCCCCGGAAACTGATATTAAATTACATCTCCATCCGACTTCCAGCTCCGGAGTTACGGGTTGTGGAGTGCGATCACATAGAAAACTCCGATTCAATCCGATACCGCGATGAATGCAAAAAGGTGCTCTTATATATACTTACCAAGTGTAATAAGAATGAAAGACATTTCCATAATGTTATATTGTACGAACCAGCTATTAAATCATAGTTTGGAGAAATGAGAAAGGCACAATTGCACCTCTAGGTGGATTAAAACAGGTTTTTTACAAGTGCATTTAATTACCATTTAATATTCCAAGTAATTGAATATGCTTTAGTAGGTTTTACAATAACTGTTACATCATTACATGTTACATGTTTGCTTGATGTTAAGTCAGCAGAACAAGGGATTTCTTAAAAAATTGCGAATATTTTTTTTACAAGTTCATTTAGTTAGCATTTAATTACTCAAATCATTAAATATGCCTTTGTAGATTTAGCAGTGACTTTCACATCATTGTTCTGTTTGATATGAACCCAGCAGAACAAGTTGTTTCTTTAAAAAAATGTAAGCAATTTTCTAGAAGTGCATTTAATAAGCATCTAGTTATTCAAATTACTAATTATGTTTAAGTATGTTTTGCGTTTACTTTTCCATCATTGTTCTACTTGATGTTAAACCAGCAGAACAAGTAGATTTAGCAGTGACTTTCACATCATTGTTCTGTTTGATATGAACCCAGCAGAACAAGTTGTTTCTTTAAAAAAATGTAAGCAATTTTCTAGAAGTGCATTTAATAAGCATCTAGTTATTCAAATTACTAATTATGTTTAAGTATGTTTTGCGTTTACTTTTCCATCATTGTTCTACTTGATGTTAAACCAGCAGAACAAGTGTTTTCTTAAAAAATCGCGAATATTTTTTTATAAGTGCATTTAATTATTATTTAACTATCATTTAATTACTTAAATCATTAAATATACTTTAGTAAATTTTACAATTACTTTTGCACCCTTATTCTGCTAGCTGTTAGTTCTTTCCTTAAAAAAATGTTAAAAAAAATTTTCAAGTGCATTTAATTACCATTTGATTATTCGAATTATTAAATATGCTTTTGTAGATTTTAAAATCATTGTTCTGTTAACTTTATGTCAGCAGAACAAGTGATTTCTTGTAAAAAACAACTTTTTAAAAGTACATTTAATTACCATTTAATTAGCATTTAATTATTCAAATAAATCAATATGCTTTAGTAGGTTTTACAATGACTTTTACATCTTTGTTCTGCTAACTTTATGTTAAGTTAGCAGAACAAGTGATTTCTTGTAAAAAACAATGTTTTACAAGTACATTTAATTTGCATTTAATTATTCAAATAAATCAATGTGCTTTAGTAGGTTTTACAATGACTTTTACATCGTTGTTCTGCCAACTTTATGTTAAGTTAGCAGAACAAGTGCTTTCTTGTAAAAAACAATTTTTTACAAGTACATTTAATTAGCATTTAATTATTTAAATAAATCAATGTGCTTTAGTAGGTTTTACAATGACTTTTACATCGTTGCTCTGCTAACTTTATGTTAAGCCAGCAGAACATGTAATAAAACAAAATCCAAAAAAGCATTAAATTTTTCAATTGTACATTTAATTTTCATTTAATTAGCACTAAATTATAGAATATTCACAATCATGTTCTGCTGATTTCGCTCTTCCAACTTTATGGACATGCGCGGTATCCGCGTTGTAGGATACCCATAGCTTATGGGATTTCGACTAATTGGGGCTGTGGCCGATTATTTCGTCCGTGTCAACATGTAGCGCCATACTTTCTTTGGCAAAGTTGTTGTACTCACTTGGGCCTACAACTTAGTGTAATTGGGTATCCAATTAGTTGAGAACTATGCCGCCAGGGATGCTATGAAGAAAGAGCAAATAAATCGAAATTCTCGTCGTAATTTCGACTATCATCAAATAGATTCAATGTCAAATATATGAAGACCCTGATTATTTTGAAAGGTGGTGTCTTCGGGGAATTTATAAAAGAAGTCCAGAGCTTCTGGATGGTAGAAAGTATAACTCGCAATTACCCCACCAGGCGGCGCTAGTGCAAATGCAAATATTCAACACATGTTAAAATAATTCTATATCTCAACAACGTGATTAGATAGACTAGTACTGTCCTCAACAAAGTTGCTCGAGAGGTCGAGGACTACCCAACGGTGACAGATTAGTTTGGAATATTCTCACTATGCGGCGCTAGATTAAACTGGAATGGACCCGCCAGGCGGCGCTAGTAAGCATTTTCTTTCAAAGCATGTATCTCGAGATCATGATCATTTGGAAGGGTGGTGTCTTCGGCAATATTTATAGGCAGGTCGAGCTCTGTCCTACGGCGAACAAATTAGTTCAGAACTCGCCCACTAGATGGCGCTAAGGAAATGAAACTTTCTGAACATTATAGATATATTTCTAAAGTCTGATAATTTTGGAAAACGCTGTTTTTGGTAAAGTTCTCTAGGCAGACAAGCGCAGTTTGACAATTTATAGGAAAATTTCGATTTTACCCACTAGGTGACGCTAGTGAGCACGAATTTTTCCTTTAAATTTCTGCATCTCAATATTAAGGCAGTTTAGAAGGGTGGTGTTTTCAACAAAGTTTCTCGAGAGGTCGAGGACTACCCAACGGTAACAGATTAGTTTAGAATACTTTCACTATGAGGCGCTAGTGAGCGTAGATGTTTTCAGCATGGAGTAGATAATGATATATCTCAAAAGTCTAATAACTTAGAATGATGGTGTTTTCGGCAAAGTTCTTGAGGAGGTCAAAAGCTACTCGATTATGAATAGATTAAAGTTGAATGGACCCGCCAGTTGGCGCTAGTGAGCATTATTTTTCATATCCTGTATCTCGAGATCATGATCATTTGGAAGGGTGGTAATATTCATAGACAGGTCGAGCTCTGTCCTAAGACAAACAAATTAGTTCTGAACTTGCCCACTAGGCGTCGCTAATGAAAATGAAACTTTCTCAACATTATATATTTCTAATGTCTGATAATTTAGGAAAACGCTGTTTTTGGTAAAGTTCTCCAGGGGGACAAGTGCTGTTTGACAATGTAAATAATATTTTGAATTAACCCGCTAGGTGACACTAATAAATACGCATTTCTTCTTTCAATTTCTGCATCTCAATATAAAGGCAGTTTGGAAGGGTGGTATCTTCGACAAAGTTGCTTGAGAGGTCCAGAACTACCCAACGATTAGTTTAGAATACTCTTACTATGCAGCGCTAGTGTGCGCAGACACTTTTAAGACCTGGTAAATTATGATACATCTCAAGAGTGTAACTTAGAAAGATGGTGTTTTCGGCAAAGTTCTTGAGGAAGTCAAGGGCTGCTCGATTATAGACAGACTGAATTGGAATGGACCCGCCAGGTGGCGCTGGTGAGCAAGCTTTTTTCAAATTTTATTTCTCGGGATCAGGATAATTGGGATGAGTAATATCTTTGGCAAAATACATCAACAGATTGAGTTTTATCTTACTGTGATCAGATTAGTTCAGAACTCACTCATTGCTAGGGAGAATACAACTTCTACTACGTAGTAGCTTAAGTCAAAAGTTTGATAATTCATGAAAATGGTGTTATCAGATTAACGTGGATTTCAGTTACTAGGTGGCATTAGAAAGTAAAAAATAATTTACGTATTTTAGCACCTCAAAATCATGACAGTTTAGAAGAAGGCTTTCTTCAGTGAAATTCATCGGTAGTTCTAGAGCTGTTTGATGATGGCAGATTGGTTTTGAATACTCTCACAATGCGCCAGAGAATGGGTTGATGAATTTATCCTCTTATTCGTTTTGAGGCTACTTCAGAAATTTAAATAATATTAACAAGAATCAGAGCAGTAAATAATCTATTCATAATCGAGTAGCCATTATTCTTCCTCAAAAAAATTTACGAAAACATTATCTTTCTAATTTAGTTGACTTGTATTTGTATTTGTATAAAATGTCCAACTGACAATTTGTCTAAATGAACTAAACTAAACTAAGTTGAACTAAACACAATTAAACTAGTGACAATACACGACGACGAAACTGCAAAGAATTCATGACGAAGTCGAAAATTTCAGTAAACTCGTTGAAGCGACGACTCATTGCCAAAATTGGACAATTGCAGCGTAGTTAGTGCTGCGAATTTCAGAATGCACCAGGGCTCGTGGGCGAAGAGAACGGGTAGGCGCGTAGAGGCTGATTTGCGCTAGTAGCTCCGGATCATCATATTCAGCCAGCAGATTCTTTGACACGAAGGTAGCCTGCGCTGCATATCTCCGATGTGTTAAAGTATTAAGTCCTAAAAGACGACAACGGTCCTCGTACGGTGACAGGTTTAAAGGATCGTTCCACGGTAATCCACGTAACGTATATCGTATGAATTTACGCTGGACTGCTTCGATCCTAAGGCTCCACGTTGCTTGATAGGGGCACCAAACGACATTTGCAAATTCCAACTGCGGGCGAACCAATGAGCAAATCATCTGCCTTGCAACACAGAGGATCCCGAAATTCACTGGAAATTTTGAAAATAAATCCCAGTAATCGATTGGCTTTGTCGATGGGCTCAGAGACGTGATGAGTATACGTTAGCTTTTCATTAAGAATGACTCCTAGATCCTTCACGTGGTCAACGCGTTGCAGCTGAGTTGCTGCGATGTTATAGTTGAAGATAAGCATATTTCTCGTTCGAAAATAGCTGATGACAAAACATTTTGCAACACTAAGGACCATCTTGTTTCTTACACACCAGCTATAAAAGGTGTCGATAAAATGCTGTAGCTCACGGCAATCGGCTTCATTTCGTATAACAAGAAAAAAAATTTAAGTCGTCGGCAAAAAACAGCTTTCCTCCACGCCTTAGAACGAAAACTGCATCGTTCACGAACAGTGAAAAAAGCAGTGGACCCAGCGTACTACCTTGAGGAACTCCGGAAGTGTTGATAAAGGATTCTGAAACAATATCTCCAATTTGAACAACGACTTCACGGTGTACAAGGTAGGATCGAAGCCGATGGCAGAATCTAGTAGAACACCCTAGCCTATCAAGCTTTGTTATCAGTATCTCATGATTAACTCTATCAAAAGATGCCTTTAGATCAGTGTAAATAGTATCCACCTGCAATTTCTTAGACAATTGTTCCGTGAAAAATGACGTGAAGCAGACGAGATTCGTCTCGACCGAACGTCCGGGGAAAAATCCGTGGTGGGATGTACTGATGTAGTGTCGACAAGCAGAAAATAACGCTTCGTTGATGATTGATTCAAATACTTTAGATTCGACTCCAAGCGAAGTGACTCCGCGGTAGCTCTCCATGTTGCATCTGTCACCCTTCTTGAATACCGGGAACATTACTGAGCGTTTCCAATCCTCAGGAAACGTTTGCTGCTGAAGCGATAGGTTAAAAATATATGCAAGTGGTGTTACAAGTAAGTCCGAACTTTTTTTCAATACAGTTGAAGGTATAGCACTGAGGCCGGGTGTTTAAGATGACTTGGTTTTCCGGATTGCAGATATAACCATTTGTTCAGAGACAGTAAACACATCAACAGCACAAGCAGGAACGTCGCGAGAGGCATTTTCGAGTTCGATTGCGGTTGGCGAGTCAGTTGAAAAAACACTCGAGAAGAATCTGGCAAACAGCGTAGATTTCGCCACAGTTGTCGTAGCTTCTTCGCCATCGTAAAGCATCCTTGATGGAAGTCCAGTTTCTTTTCGCTTCGTGTAGACAAATGACCAAAAGCCTTTCGGGTTTTGGTGTAGATTATTCTGCATGCGGTTTACATAGCGTTTATACAGAAGCTTGTTGTAACAACGATACTCATTACTGGCTAAAGTGAACATGCGCTTAGAAAGAGGACACCGTCGATTTATGTATGCACGTAGGGTTTTTGCTCGAGTACGTTTTAGCTTTCGAGGAGTGCTGTTTGACCAGGGCAGCTTGCTTGCTTACTTCTGAGATAATTCATAATCTACCATATACTGAAAGCTTCCACGCCCACTAACACCGAATAGTGAGAGTATACCAAACTAATCGGTCACCAATGGGTAGACCTTGACCTATCAAGCAATTTTGTTGAAGACACCACCTTTCTAAACTTCCTTAATATTGAAATGGTGAAAATGAAAAAAAGCGTGCTTACTAGTGTCACCAAGAACACGTGCTTACTCGCGTAACCTAGCAATTACCAGACTTTAAAAAAAAGATCTATAATATTCTGAAAAGTTCATCCTCGTTAGCGCCGCCTAATAGGTGAGTTCTAAACTAATCTGTTCACCGTATGGCAGAACTCGACCTGCCGATGAATATTACCAAAGACATCACCATTGCAAATTATCAGATCTCGAAATACAGAATATAATGTATACTTGCTCACTATCGTAACCTTGCGGGTCCATTCCAAGTTAATCTATCCATGATCGAGTAGTCCTTTGCCAAAAGCGCAATCATTAGACATTTGAGATATATCACAATCTACCACATGCTGAGAGCATGAACGCTCACTAGCGCAGCATAGTGAGAGTATTCTAAACCACCCTTCTAAACTGCCTTTATGTTGAGATGCATAAATTGAAAGGAAAAATGCGTATTCACTAGTGTCACCTAGCGGGTAAAATCGATATTTTTCTATACATTGTCAAACAGCACTTGTCCCCCTGGAGAACTTTACCAAAACAGCGTTTTCCTAAATTATCAGACATTGGAAATATATAATGTTGAGAAAGTTTCATTTTCATTAGCGACGCCTAGTGGGCAAGTTCAGAACTAATGTGTTCTCCTTAGGACAGAGCTCGACCTGTCTATGAATATTACCACCCTTCCAAATGATCATGATCCCGAGATACAGGATATGAAAAATAATGCTCACTAGCGCCAACTGGCGGGTCCATTCAACTTTAATCTATCCATAATCGAGTAGCTTTTGACCTCCTCAAGAACTTTGCCGAGAACACCATCTTTCTAAGTTATTAGACTTTTGAGATATATCATTATCTACTCCATGCTGAAAGCATCTACGCTCACTAGCGCCTCATAGTGAGAGTATTCTAAACTAATCTGTTACCGTTGGGTAGTCCTCGACCTCTCGAGAAACTTTGTTGAAAACACCACTCTTCTAAACTGCCTTAATATTGAGATGCAGAAATTTAAAGGAAAACTTCGTGCTCACTAGCGTCACCTAGTGGGTAAAATCGAAATTTTCCTATACATTGTCAAACTGCACTTGTCTCCCTGGAGAACTTTACCAAAACAGCGTTTTCCAAAATTATCAGACTTTAGAAATATATCTATAATGTTGAGAAAATTTCATTCTCTTTAGCGCCATCTAGTGGGCGAGTTCTGAACTAATTTGTTCGCCGTAGGACAGAGCTCGACCTGCTTATAAATATTGCCAAAGACACCACCCTTCCAAATGATCATGATCTCGAGATACATGCTTTGAAAGAAAATGCTTACTAGCGCCGCCTGGTGGGTCCATTCCAGTTTAATCTATCCATAATCCAGTAGCCTTTGACCTCCTCGAGAACTTCGCCGAAAACACCATTTTTCCAAGTTATTAGACTTTTGAGATACGGCATAATCTACCATATGTTGAAAGCTTCTACGCTCACTAGCACTGCATAGTGAGAATATTCCAAACTAATCTATCACCGTTGGGTAGTCCTCGACGTCTCGAGCAACTTTGCTGAAGGCAGTACTAGTCTATCTAATCACGTTGTTGAGATATAGAATTATTTTAACATGTGTTGAATATTTGCATTGGCACTAGCGCCGCCTGGTGGGGTAATTGCGAGTTATACTTTCTACCATCCAGAAGCTCTGGACTTCTTTTATAAATTCCCCGAAGACACCACCTTTCAAAATAATCAGGGTCTTGATATATTTGACATTGAATCCATTTGATGACAGTCGAAATTACGATGAGAATTTCGATTTATTTACTCTTTCTTCATAGCACCCCTGGCGGCATAGTTCTCAACTAATTGGATACCCAATTACACTAAGTTGTAGGCCCAAGTGAGTACAACAACTTTGCCAAAGAAAGTATGGCGCTACATGTTGACACGGACGAAATAATCGGCCACAGCCCCAATTAGTCGAAATCCCATAAGCTATGGGTATCCTACAACGCGGATTCCTTTTTCACGCCCCCAGTTAATCGCGTAGTAGGAGACCCGACTGTAATTATTACTCACCAAAATGAAGGTAAATTACTTCACGCAATCTTTGAAATTGTTCAAAGGTTGCGTCCAACTATTTCAAATGTCGTTAAAAGCTTTGATGTGGCGAAACGTAGAGCAGTTCCTGCGAAAAACTTGAACTGTAAACAATTCACGATTTTTAATAAGAAAAATTTGGGAAAATCGAGTAATAATGGTAAATAAATTGAATCATAGCATATAAGTATAAGTCTGCTCTGGTACGGCACGTAATGTATGGAGAACGGACAATTACAATGCCTGTGTTCTGAGCAAGAAGCTGTTCATCAATGAGAAGAACAAAGAATTGATTTTTTATTTACTAAACAACATTGAAACATTTTATCGGAATATTGGAAAGATTGTAAACTTTGTCTACGAGTTCAAATTCAACATCTTCGATTCAAGTGGCTTTTGTTTCGAGTGGAGAAAATTGAACTCAGACCTGGACGTAAAAGCCTTATACCAGCAGCCAAGCGCAGAGACAGTGGACTTTTTGTATGGGGTATTATGTGTCCACTAGAAGTGCTAGAAATATGGTCTTCATTGATGAAATGATGGATCAGAATGTGTATTTTAATATGAATATTTTAAAATAAATTTTAAAGCAAAGCTTCCATAAACTGGTACTTTTACTAAGAAATGGTGGATATTGGAAATTCGATCAGGAGAAGAACCTAAAGCATAAGGTGTGCAAAAAACGTTTAGAGTAAATTTATACACTGGAACCTCCATTTACGAACCAAACCGGGGGTTCGTAAATTGAATTAGTTCGTAAAAAAAGTGTTCGTTATTTGGGATTTAGTTCGTAAAAAAAGTTTGCTTCACATTCTTATTAATATTCGTTGGCTGAGCAATATTCTCGATAACCCTGACAATTGGAACCGTTTTGAAATTCAAGATGGCGACTTCCGGTTGAGCAATATTATCGATAACCCTAACAATATGGGTATTTTTGGAACGGGCTTAATAAGTAGATGCTGTAAATGGACAATTGGCACCGTTTTGAAATCAAGATGGCTACTTCCGGTTGAGCAATATTCTTGATAACCCTAACAATATGGGTATTTTTGAAACGGGCTTGATAAGTAGATGCTGAAAATGGACAATTGGAACCGTTTTGAAATTCAAGATGGCGACTTCCGGTTGAGCAATATTCTCGATAACCCTAACAATATGGGTATTTTTGGAACGGGCTGGCCAAGTAGATGCTGAAAATGGACAATTGGAAACTTTTCCAAGTTCGATATGACGATTGCCGGTTGAGCATTATTCTTGATAACGAACAATATGGGTTCTATTTCCGTCATGCACTCGTCAACCCTATCCAGAAAATACCCATATTGTTGAGGTTATAAATAATTGGATTCCAAAATAGTTCAATACATCGTTTTCTGTTATGCACTCGTCAACCCCATTCCGAAAATACCTATATTGTTGAGGTTATAGAGAATTTATCTAAACCGGAAGTCACCATCTTGGATTCCAAAATGGCTCAAGACATCGATTTCCGTCATACACTCGTCAACCCCATTCCGAAAATACCCATATTGTTGTGGTTATAGAGAATTTATCTAAACCGGAAGTCGCCATCTTGGATTCCAAAATGGCTCAAGACATCGATTTCCGTCATACACTCGTCAACCCCATTCCTAAAATACCCATATTGTTGAGGTTATAGAGAATTTATCTAAACCGGAAGTCGCCATCTTGGATTCCAAAATGGCTCAAGACATCGATTTCCGTCATACACTCGTCAACCCCATTCCGAAAATACCCATATTGTTGAGGTTATAGAGAATTTATCTAATCCGGAAGTCGCCATTTTGGATTCCAAAATGGCTCAAGACGTCGATTTTCGTCATGCACTCGTCAACCCCATTCCGAAAATACCCATATTGTTGAGGTTATAGAGAATTTATCTAAACCGGAAGTCGCCATCTTGGATTCCAAAATGGCTCAAGACATCGATTTCCGTCATACACTCGTCAACCCCATTCCGAAAATACCCATATTGTTGAGGTTATAGAGAATTTATCTAAACCGGAAGTCGCCATTTTGGATTCCAAAATGGCTCAAGACGTCGATTTCCGTCATGCACTCGTCAACCCTATACCGAAAATACCCAACTCATATTAGTGTCAATTAACTGAGAATACATAAGTATATAACTTCATGCTGTATTGTACGAACTCAAACTTTCCAAAAAGAGTTCGTTATTTCGAATTTAGTTCGTAAAAAAAGAGTTCGTTATTTCGAATTTAGTTCGTAAAAAAAGTTACGTAAATCGAATATTACGTAAAAAAAGAGTTCGTAAATGGAGGTTTCAGTGTAATTGTTTCAATGTTATAGATTCTCCACTGCGGACCCCGTTACTGTCTAGTAAACTATTTCTACATATATAAAACGTCTCGTAAACTTAATTTTTACTTGTAAAATGCATATAAGCATTCCGCATTGCGGTGTACGAAAATAAGATTGTCACTGTATAGTACGAAGAATAGAACACGCCACCATTTGGAATCATTGGCTTATTGTTTACGAAACACAGAAAAGGTTTTCAAATCGTTAAAGCGTCCAAAATTTTCAGTTTAGTCAATATATTTTATTCGGAATAGTATTCCTACGTTTACAATTAACCCGAAATTATAAGTTTGCATATTGTAGTATTTCACGAAAATGAGTCGTTCGAGGCACTGTACAGTCGAGGAGCGAAATCTCATCAAACGGTTGAATGCTAGTGGCAAAACATACCGTGAAGTTCAGGAACTTTTACAGTGTTCTGCCACAAAGATACACAATGCATTGCACTGGACAAACAAATGTGAAACTAGCGGCAGATAGCGCACAACATCCGCTCAAACTTAACAAACTGATGGGTCGGATGGCAAAATAATATTGGTTTATGTCTTCGAGAGAATTCTAGAAAGATCTGGAACATTCTATTGCAACGTCAACGAGTAGAAAACGATTGATTAACCCTTTCATGCCCAAACTGATTAGAAAAATAAATGGGAGTATTTGAATAAAAAATGCGAAACTATCCGAATTATAATGAGAATGATCTTAGAAACTACTATTTAGAAGAATGGGATAAAATTTAAGTTGAATACACACAAAAATTAGTGGTTAGCATTCCAATACGATTCAAAACTGTGATTACAAACAAAAGTTAGCAAACTGAATATTTATTATAGAAATATCAATTGATTTTTGAAAAAATATGTGTACTGTACGAATATGAGATTGCCTGTATATTTGACTATCTTTAGAATTATTATTATTTTTGAAAAAATGAGCATTTGTAGTACAAAGATAATTATAATTATCAATTGTATAATTATTATTGTATCTTCCCTATGCTGTCTAGTAAACTATTTCTACATATATTAAACGTCTCGTAAACTTAATTTTTACTTGTAAAATGCATATAAGCATTCCGCATTGCGATGTACGAAAATGAGATTGTCACTGTATAGTACGAAGAGTAGAACACGCCACCATTTGGAATCATTGGCTTATTGTTTACGAAACACAGAAAAGGTTTTCAAATCGCTAAAGTGTCCAAAATTTTCAGTTTAGTCATTCTATTTTATTCGGAATAGTATTCCTACGTTTACAATTAACCCGAAATTATAAGTTTGCATATTTGCATAGTATTTCACGAAAATGAGTCGTTCGAGGCACAGTACAGTCGAGGAGCGAAATCTCATCAAACGGTTGAATGCTAGTGGCAAAACATACCGTGAAGTTCAGGAACTTTTACAGTGTTCTGCCACAAAGATATACAATGCATTGCACTGGACAAACAAATGTGAAACTAGCGGTAGATAGCTAGGTAGATAGGTAGAAACATAACAAACTGATGAGTCGGATGGCAAAATAATATTGGTTCATGTCTTCGAGAGAATTCTAGAAAGACCTGGAACATTCTATTGCAACGTCAACTAGTAGAAAACGATTGATTAACCCTTTCATGCCCAATTTTTTTCTAGTGCATGTAATAGTGCATTCTAAATTGATAAGTTTTTTCATACTATGTTGCGTTTCGGCTTCGCCTCATCAGAAACCGACACTAACATATTGTCGGAATAGATTAGCGCCGGCTTGACGCAAATCCCTTAAAACTAAAACACACTATGTGTTTCAATCAAACGACTGATCAAACGTGATGTCCCGTTCGAGCAGAAGTTCTGTTTATGCCGATGAGACACAAGTGAAGCCGAAACTTGTCTTGGCTTAGCAAGCCTATGCGAAAGCACTCTGCTATATTTCACCCTAAGGAGGAAAATTTGGTAAAAACCAAAATTTCTCACTAGGGTGAAAATTTGTTGGTAAAAACCAGTCTTTGTACAGGAGGGCACAAATCCTTATTTCATACTATATTGCGTTTCGGCTTCGCCTCATCAGAAACCGACACTAACATATTGTCGGAATAGATTAGCGCCGGCTTGACGCAAATCCCTTAAAACTAAAACACACTATGTGTTTCAATCAAACGACTGATCAAACGTGATGTCCCGTTCGAGCAAAAGTTCTGTTTATGCCGATGAGACACAAGTGAAGCCGAAACTTGTCTTGGCTTAGCAAGCCTATGCGAAAGCACTATGCTATATTTCACCCTAAGGAGGAAAATTTGGTAAATACCAAAATTTCTCACTAGGGTGAAAATTTGTTGGTAAAAACCAGTCTTTGTACAGGAGGGCACAAATCCTTATTTCATACTATGTTGCATTTCGGCTTCGCCTCATCAGAAACCGACACTAACATATTGTCGGAATAGATTAGCGCCGGCTTGACGCAAATCCCTTAAAACTTTTAAGGGATTTGCGTCAAGCCGGCGCTAATCTATTCCGACAATATGTTAGTGTCGGTTTCTGATGAGGCGAAGCCGAAATGCAACATAGTATGAAATAAGGATTTGTGCCCTCCTGTACAAAGACTGGTTTTTACCAACAAATTTTCACCCTAGTGAGAAATTTTGGTTTTTACCAAATTTTCCTCCTTAGGGTGAAATATAGCATAGTGCTTTCGCATAGGCTTGCTAAGCCAAGACAAGTTTCGGCTTCACTTGTGTCTCATCGGCATAAACAGAACTTCTGCTCGAACGGGACATCACGTTTGATCAGTCGTTTGATTGAAACACATAGTGTGTTTTAGTTTTAAGGGATTTGCGTCAAGCCGGCGCTAACCGTTTCCGACAATATGTTAGTGTCGGTTTCTGATGAGGCGAAGCCGAAACGCAACATAGTATGAAATAAGGATTTGTGCCCTCCTGTACAAAGACTGGTTTTTACCAACAAATTTTCACCCTAGTGAGAAATTTTGGTTTTTACCAAATTTTCCTCCTTAGGGTGAAATATAGCATAGTGCTTTCGCATAGGCTTGCTAAGCCAAGACAAGTTTCGGCTTCACTTGTGTCTCATCGGCATAAACAGAACTTCTGCTCGAACGGGACATCACGTTTGATCAGTCGTTTGATTGAAACACATAGTGTGTTTTAGTTTTAAGGGATTTGCGTCAAGCCGGCGCTAACCGTTTCCGACAATATGTTAGTGTCGGTTTCTGATGAGGCGAAGCCGAAACGCAACATAGTATGAAATAAGGATTTGTGCCCTCCTGTACAAAGACTGGTTTTTACCAACAAATTTTCACCCTAGTGAGAAATTTTGGTTTTTACCAAATTTTCCTCCTTAGGGTGAAATATAGCATAGTGCTTTCGCATAGGCTTGCTAAGCCAAGACAAGTTTCGGCTTCACTTGTGTCTCATCGGCATAAACAGAACTTCTGCTCGAACGGTACATCACGTTTGATCAGTCGTTTGATTGAAACACATAGTGTGTTTTAGTTTTAAGGGATTTGCGTCAAGCCGGCGCTAATCTATTCCGACAATATGTTAGTGTCGGTTTCTGATGAGGCGAAGCCGAAACGCAACATAGTATGAAATAAGGATTTGTGCCCTCCTGTACAAAGACTGGTTTTTACCAACAAATTTTCACCCTAGTGAGAAATTTTGGTTTTTACCAAATTTTCCTCCTTAGGGTGAAATATAGCATAGTAAAGTTTTTTCAGTTTTCAATAATATTGCACCATACCGAAGATATATGAAAAATTCATTTTCCATCGTCAACGTAAACTGCCCCTGGCAGCACTGCTCCATGAGAATCCAATCAGACTAATTGCAATAACTTCAGTTCTAAAGCTGATCCTGGTAACTGTTAATGCTCAAATGAAAGGCAACAGTCACATTTATTATCCTTACTTATTTTTGTGAGCAAATCTAGCCCCAATGAAAAGTTATAGCTGTTTAAAAACGTTGTTGTCCACAAACAACATGGGCATGAATGGATTAAGACAAATTTGCACGCAGGAAGTCCGATAAAAGTATTACTACTCACAATACGGCACCTACACAATCGTCTGAACTTTGTCGAATTTCACTCCAAGTGGACCGTCGAAAAGTGGCGTTGAAGAGCCCGGTACTAGTTGGCGGTTGGGGTAAGTTGGCGGAATCCCTTTTTCTCTGTTTCTATTAGACATATAGCGCTGCCTCTTTTTGTGTACCTCAAGTTATGTGAAACCCGTTATCCGATGTGGTTTTGTTGAAAAACGATTTGTTTGGGCGGGTTTTCCGCGTCACATATTTTTGTCTCTAAAAATGGAGACAATGCATGAAACACTTAAATCAGCGATGTTGCCGAGAGTCTGCTCTTTCATGCCGCGTGTTCTATTTTGCAAGATTTATCTACATCAAAGCGATAAAAATTGAAAACTGAAAACACCGCCAACTATCCCCGGTCTCCCCTACCATTTAGTGAGCTGATGATAGTAAAGTGGTATTATTAAAATCGAAAGGTAGGCGTCAGTAGGTTAGACGACCAGCAGGAACTGAATTTTTATCACTATACACGATGCGAACATGAAAAACATATTCAAAGCCAAATCACCATACTCGAAAAAAATACTTGCGCTGCTACTATTTCGAACAGCACTGCAAATCTATAAAAAAGTCAAAGCCTATCCTTCCAAAGTCATTGATATATATATATATATATATATATATATATATATATATATATATATATATATATATATATATATATATATATATATATATATATATATATATATATATATATATATATATATATATATATATATATATATATATATATATATATATATATATATATATATATATATATATATATATATATATATATATATATATATATATATATATATATATATATATATATGATTTTTTCCAAAATTTTTAATTTACTTTTTCAAAAGTTATAAAAGTTTTTCTGTGATCGTTTTTTACGGTCAAGTCTCCCTACTGCGAGGAGACTTGACCAAGGCCTGGGGGACTAGATCAAAAGATTTTTGAAAAATCTTTTTCTCCATATTGTCGAGATCCTTAGGTATCAGTAAAAAATATAAAAGAATTGCCATTTCAAAAGTCGACTGCTTTTGATGCATTTTTTAAGGATAACTACCTATACCGCTTACATTGTATGTTCACATGTCGCGAAATTACTGCTAACTTTGTTTACTAGTACTAAAACATATAGACTGATTAAGTTTTGTATTTTTTGTGTTTCGAATTCATCTCGTCAGTAACTAGCACCATCTGGGTGTCTGGTTAGACGATGTATCTGAACTAGTACCCAAATTAGCACTAGTTAGACACAAAAAATTCCAAACAGTTCACACGACATATGTGAGCGCCTAAAGCCACATGTCCCGAGTGATGTCCCGGGAAGCAAATATAGCTCTGGTTTGCTGACGAGAAAGCGAAGACGAACTCTTGTCTTTTGGTTCAAGAAACCAAACGCCTGGTATTATGCAATATTATGCTTCCCGGGACATCACTCGGAACATGCGGCTTTAGGCGTTCACATATGTCGTGTGAACTGTTTGGAATTTTTTGTGTCTAACTAGTGCTAATTTGGGTACTAGTTCAGATACATCGTCTAACTAGACACCCAAATGGTGCTAGTTACTGACGAGATGAATTCGAAACACAAAAAATACAAAACTTAATTAAAATTAGGTCTTGTGCCCTTAACGCGCAAAACGGTTTAGTCCAATTTTTATTGCATAATACCAGGCGTTTGGTTTCTTGAACCAAAAGACAAGAGTTCGTCTTCGCTTTCTCGTCAGCAAACCAGAGCTATATTTGCTTCCCGGGACATCACTCGGGACATGTGGCTTTAGGCGTTCACATATGTCGTGTGAACTGTTTGGAATTTTTTGTGTCTAACTAGTGCTAATTTGGGTACTAGTTCAGATACATCGTCTAACTAGACACCCAGATGGTGCTAGTTACTGACGAGATGAATTCGAAACACAAAAAATACAAAACTTAATTAAAATTAGGTCTTGTGCCCTTAACGCGCAAAACGGTTTAGTCCAATTTTTATTGCATAATACCAGGCGTTTGGTTTCTTGAACCAAAAGACAAGAGTTCGTCTTCGCTTTCTCGTCAGCAAACCAGAGCTATATTTGCTTCCCGGGACATCACTCGGGACATGTGGCTTTAGGCGTTCACATATGTCGTGTGAACTGTTTGGAATTTTTTGTGTCTAACTAGTGCTAATTTGGGTACTAGTTCAGATACATCGTCTAACTAGACACCCAGATGGTGCTAGTTACTGACGAGATGAATTCGAAACACAAAAAATACAAAACTTAGTTAAAATTAGGTCTTGTGCCCTTAACGCGCAAAACGGTTTAGTCCAATTTTTATTGCATGATACCAGGCGTTTGGTTTCTTGAACCAAAAGACAAGAGTTCGTCTTCGCTTTCTCGTCAGCAAACCAGAGCTATATTTGCTTCCCGGGACATCACTCGGGACATGTGGCTTTAGGCGTTCACATATGTCGTGTGAACTGTTTGGAATTTTTGTGTCTAACTACTGCTAATTTGGGTACTAGTTCAGATACATCGTCTAACTAGACACCCAGATGGTGCTAGTTACTGACGAGATGAATTCGAAACACAAAAAATACAAAACTTAGTTAAAATTAGGTCTTGTGCCCTTAACGCGCAAAACGGTTTAGTCCAATTTTTATTGCATAATACCAGGCGTTTGGTTTCTTGAACCAAAAGACAAGAGTTCGTCTTCGCTTTCTCGTCAGCAAACCAGAGCTATATTTGCTTCCCGGGACATCACTCGGGACATGTGGCTTTAGGCGTTCACATATGTCGTGTGAACTGTTTGGAATTTTTTGTGTCTAACTAGTGCTAATTTGGGTACTAGTTCAGATACATCGTCTAACTAGACACCCAGATGGTGCTAGTTACTGACGAGATGAATTCGAAACACAAAAAATACAAAACATAATTAAAATTAGGTCTTGTGCCCTTAACGCGCAAAACGGTTTAGTCCAATTTTTATTGCATAATACCAGGCGTTTGGTTTCTTGAACCAAAAGACAAGAGTTCGTCTTCGCTTTCTCGTCAGCAAACCAGAGCTATATTTGCATCCCGGGACATCACTCGGGACATGTGGCTTTAGGCGTTCACATATGTCGTGTGAACTGTTTGGAATTTTTTGTGTCTAACTACTGCTAATTTGGGTACTAGTTCAGATACATCGTCTAACTAGACATCCAGATGGTGCTAGTTACTGACGAGATGAATTCGAAACACAAAATATACAAAACTTAATTAAAATTAGGTCTTGTGCCCTTAACGCGCAAAACGGTTTAGTCCAATTTTTATTGCATAATACCAGGCGTTTGGTTTCTTAAACCAAAAGACAAGAGTTCGTCTTCGCTTTCTCGTCAGCAAACCAGAGCTATATTTGCTTCCCGAGACATCACTCGGGACATGTGGCTTTAGGCGTTCACATATGTCGTGTGAACTGTTTGGAATTTTTTGTGTCTAACTAGTGCTAATTTGGGTACTAGTTCAGATACATCGTCTAACTAGACACCCAGATGGTGCTAGTTACTGACGAGATGAATTCGAAACACAAAAAATACAAAACTTAATTAAAATTAGGTCTTGTGCCCTTAACGCGCAAAACGGTTTAGTCCAATTTTTATTGCATAATACCAGGCGTTTGGTTTCTTGAACCAAAAGACAAGAGTTCGTCTTCGCTTTCTCGTCAGCAAACCAGAGCTATATTTGCTTCCCGGGACATCACTCGGGACATGTGGCTTTAGGCGTTCACATATGTCGTGTGAACTGTTTGGAATTTTTTGTGTCTAACTAGTGCTAATTTGGGTACTAGTTCAGATACATCGTCTAACTAGACACCCAGATGGTGCTAGTTACTGACGAGATGAATTCGAAACACAAAAAATACAAAACTTAATTAAAATTAGGTCTTGTGCCCTTAACGCGCAAAACGGTTTAGTCCAATTTTTATTGCATAATACCAGGCGTTTGGTTTCTTGAACCAAAAGACAAGAGTTCGTCTTCGCTTTCTCGTCAGCAAACCAGAGCTATATTTGCTTCCCGAGACATCACTCGGGACATGTGGCTTTAGGCGTTCACATATGTCGTGTGAACTGTTTGGAATTTTTTGTGTCTAACTAGTGCTAATTTGGGTACTAGTTCAGATACATCGTCTAACTAGACACCCAGATGGTGCTAGTTACTGACGAGATGAATTCGAAACACAAAAAATACAAAACTTAATTAAAATTAGGTCTTGTGCCCTTAACGCGCAAAACGGTTTAGTCCAATTTTTATTGCATAATACCAGGCGTTTGGTTTCTTGAACCAAAAGACAAGAGTTCGTCTTCGCTTTCTCGTCAGCAAACCAGAGCTATATTTGCTTCCCGAGACATCACTCGGGACATGTGGCTTTAGGCGTTCACATATGTCGTGTGAACTGTTTGGAATTTTTTGTGTCTAACTAGTGCTAATTTGGGTACTAGTTCAGATACATCGTCTAACTAGACACCCAGATGGTGCTAGTTACTGACGAGATGAATTCGAAACACAAAAAATACAAAACTTAATTAAAATTAGGTCTTGTGCCCTTAACGCGCAAAACGGTTTAGTCCAATTTTTATTGCATATAGACTGATATTTGATGTGAGATTTTTTTGTGACGTGATCAACATTAACAGTAGGTACCACAGCATAGTAAATATCAGAATTTTTTTATCTTTCTTCAGCTTATTGCGACTGGGACATGTCTCCCCATAAAATTTTGGTCAAGTCTCCCCAACATTAGATATTGCGTTCGAGGTCGTGCAAATTTTCATAAAAACTAATTGAATGTAACGATTTATGTAGAATCATTTCACTAATTCATAAAGAATAATAATGTATGAGTACTTTAAAAGTAATTATTAGTCGAGTTTGTGACGTATAGACTACCCCATTATGTAAGAGCATCCCTATTTACTGAGTTCCCTCAGTTATGATCTTATTCGTTCACATTCATCTTGGCTTACTCTTGGGTTCTCGATATTCGAGAGATATTATTAGATTACTCTCTGTTCGCTCTCTCTCTCTCTCTCTGCCCCTCCGTTCACCGATCTAGGTACGTGGCTGCTCGAGGCAGGGTAGCCAGATCTACCGATTTATCGGTAGTCCTACTGATTTTGGTCTTCCCTTCCGATTCCCAGACGACCAAGGCAAAACTACCGATATTTTGTTATTCCTACCGAAAACTACCGATTTTTATTGATTTTGGGCACATCCTACTCAACATTCATTTTTTGAGTTGGATTTGGTCAGATATCTGTGTTGTCAGTATTTTACAATTCTATGTCAATACTACGTTTTTGGGACAACAACCCGGCCTACCGATAACTACCGATAAACTTTTGGTAACCCTACCGATATGAAGGAATTCTATCTGGCCACCCTGGCTCGAGGTGCAGACTCGGCCTCTTTTCACTTCGGACCACCTTACAAGCAGGACGCAACAGTAAGTACCTCCGTACAGCAACAGAATTGGACAATTTCGAATCAGCCGCGACTTTCACATTGGCGATCCTGCCATTTTGTTTTTTTTTTGTTGGCGTCCAATTTTGTCGATCCACTTCGCGATTGTGTACATAATTGCGGTAATGTGATACACTTTTTTAAAACATTCTGGAAGCGATATATTGTGTGGAGAGAACTATTTGGAAATTTGTGAAACAGTCGCCATTATTGCCTTTTTCTATTGGAGTTGCAAACAGGGCAAATACCGCGGAGTTGTCAATCGGAAAGAGTTACTTTTGCCGTGGATCATTGTGAGTCAGTCAAATAATTCTTGGCGTATTGTGACAACCGCTCCCAAAGCTTTCGTAAATTGCTCGTTATGGCAATCACAGTGTGCTGTGTCAGCCACGGTGACAAGTAGCGCGTTTGGTAAACCGCCTCAGTGTGCTGTGATAGCCACTACTGCATGTTAATGTTTATTGATGTCAACGTCTCAGCGTATCAACCATACCAGTGTACTGTGACAGTCACTGCGATGGAGGAGCGCGTTTGGTAAACCGCCTAAATGGTCTGTGGCAGTCACTGCAACAGAGTAGCGCGTTGAGTCAACCGCTTTCGATGATGATGATGTGTGTTACTACCACCTATTGTAGCAAAACAACCGTTTTATTGCAATGGCCTGCTCTTACATTACTACTTGTTCAATCTTTGCCCATTGATCATAGTCAGCTAAACACTGTATGAAGGGCCAAAAAGGAGAAATGTGTCCGTTGGGCAATTCGCTTACTCGAGAGTAATCACTTCGCTTATACGGTCCACGGGAGTGTTTAAGAATCGCCTTCCAATGTTTAGATCTCATGAATCAACCGTAAAGAAAGCCATTGTGTTGTAGAGCATTCCCAATAGGTGGGGAGAAGAGCCCGCCCTTTATCCACGAAATGTTATCGACAGGAAGTTGGCATTTCCACTCTCTCTGTCCAAATCGTTTCAATCGGGTGCCCTGGTGGTCCCTCCCAGGCCCAATATATTGTTATGTTGGTAGTGGTACATGTAATATGAATTGGTTTGAAAATTATCAAAATTGTATACATACTCTTGTGGTCTTCACTATCATCAATACCCAATGTGTATCCTAGGCAATGCACTGTAGTGTTCGCATGGAACAGTCGTAAATTGGGTCGTTGTCGCGATTTAGCATATCAGAATGCGTCTCTCGTACCCTCAGCTCCATTTGGATTTATTCTCCGATTCTCACTAGTAGTACCGCTTGGTGATTCCAATTGTCAGTTCTGTTCTCTTGTGTTGTGTATCTATATTTCCAGTACTAATTGTACCGATCGTCGAGGCTACTGGTCAACTTTTCAGTCCAGTTTCTGAAATTCCCGTTAGAGATCCTGAATTTGAAAAACTAATAGCGATACTAGTATATTTAGTCTACCTATCCTGAAAGAAGATAATTATTAATAAATATAAGGTTGTCTTTATAGTTCTGTTTTCGAAGATTCTTCCGCCTACTGAAAATAAAGAATGTAATAAAGGAAAGAGATCGGATTAGATGCAACGGGATTCTCGAAACGTCAATGAGGTTCGCAATTTCACATTTACCGAACTACTGGAGAGCATATATATCGTTATTTGACAGACCAACTTGCCCGACTTGACTGCGAAGACGTAAAACGTGCGGTTTTTTTTGCTGAATTGTTGAATGTTTTATATCAAAACGAAAACAACACTGAATCCAATTGAAGTTTTGTAAGTTTTGAAGCAATATGGACTCCAATACCATAATACGTCCTATTTTGGATCATTCCAAAAACGAAAAAAGATTCATTTATGCTTCTTTTATATTTGTTTATTTATTCACATTTCTTTATTTGATTATATATTCAATTAGTATGAATTTTATTTCTTGTAGTTACTTTACTTTATGTAGTTATTAGATTGTTTACATTACTTTATTTTTCTGTTGGAAAAAGAACAGTGCAGTAATCCGCGTTCAAGGTTATTTTGCCATTCTCTGCCTCTTCGAGGTTTGGACTTTTATTCTTTTGTGCGTGTGTTAACCGTTAGGCCACATTCCTCAACCTTTTGTTCGTAAAGCGAGGATTGAACAATAACCAGCTATTTAAGCTGGACTGGTGCGTCGTGGGAAACGAGTATACAGATAAGTGAAATCTACCTTTTTGATACATTTACGGCTTTTTCCCGTCTGCGCGGGTTCTGACCCCGTGCGTTGACGGTGTCGATGGCTTCCTCCCCGGATGGCCAAATGGAGATCGAGTCGACTCCTAAGGCTCTCCTCCGACCCAAACAATATCCAGAGCTCTCGACCCGTCCCTTTGTGGTCTTCATTCGGCCCAAAACAAAATCGCTGAATCTATTACAGATTTTAAAAGACCTAACGGAACGGTTCTCGGCTGTGACCGAAATAAAAAAGGTCCGCTCAGACAGGCTGAGGGTCGTGCTGACTAACTCAAAGCAGGCAAACGATATTGCTTGCTGCGAGCACTTTACGAAGGACTATCACGTGTATATTCCAGCGGTAAAAGTACAGTCTGAAGGCGTTGTCACCGATGAGAGTTTGACATGCGAGGATCTGCTGCAGTACGGGGTTGGCCGTTTTAGAGACCGCATACTTCAGCCAGCGAAAATACTCGAGTGCAAGCGTTTGCACTCAGTAGTAGTTGCGGGGGATGGTTCAAAAACGTACCCCCAATCAAACTCTTATCGGGTAACCTTCGCTGGTACCGCTTTGCCAAATTACGTCCTCTTGCACAAGGTTCGTCTGCCTGTGCGTCTGTTTGTGCCGCGGGTCATGAATTGCACAGAGTGTAAACAATTGGGTCACACAGCCACCCATTGTAGCAATAAGGCCCGCTGTGGAAAATGCGGGGAGAATCATCTAGATGATTCGTGCAGTAGGAATGCTGAGAAGTGTCCTTACTGTGCAGAGAATCTGCATGATATTTCGGCATGTCCCGCGTACAAACTACGCGGGGATAAACTAAAACGTTCCCTTGCGGGACGATCCGAACGTTCTTTCGCAGAAATGCTAAAGAAAGCTACACCACCAACCTCAACAAACATCTATGCTCACTTGCCTCCTAACGAGGGCGAGGCTGATGACCCACAAGAGGGAACATCTACTAGGGTGCCTAGAAGTTATAGGAAGAGGAGGAACATTTCCTCTCGTAAAGTTCGTTGTAAAGGCCAGAAGGTATCCCTTGACGGGGCTCCGAAAGTCACATCTATTGGAAGTGTTGCAACCAAACCGAAGCAATTAGCTCCTGGTCTCGGAGGATTAAACTCAGAGAAGGAGTTCCCAGCACTTCCCGGAACATCAAAAATCCCAAGTGTTCCTCTGTTTCAGTTCGAGAATAATCGCGGCACTGGAATTATCAAACTCTCGGACATTGTGGACTGGATAATAAAAACTTTCAACATAACTGATCCTATTAAAAGTCTTATGTTAGCTTTTCTCCCTACAGTAAGAACATTTTTGAAGCAGTTGACTGCTAAATGGCCCCTCCTTTCAGCGATTGTATCCTTCGATGGCTAACTCATCGAACGAGGTCACGGATTTGATCACTGTTCTACAGTGGAATTGCAGAAGTATCATCCCGAAAATCGATTCCTTCAAAATTTTAATAAATAATTTGAGTTGCGATGCATTTGCATTATGTGAAACTTGGTTAACTTCCGACATAGATCTCAACTTCCACGACTTTAATATCATTCGCCTGGATCGAGACACCCTCTATGGAGGAGTGCTTTTGGGGATCAAAAAGCGCTATTCCTTCTACAGAATTAACCTTCCCTCGATAACAGGTATTGAAGTTGTCGCTTGTCAAGTAACAACCAAAGGCAAAGATCTTTGCATAGCTTCCATATATATTCCCCCCAACACCGCGATTGGGCATCGCCGGCAACATGACATCATAGAATCCCTGCCTGCACCGCGACTAGTTTTAGGCGACTTTAACTCTTACGGTACGGAATGGGGTTGCCTTTATGATGATAATCGTTCCTCTTTAATTCACAATATTTGCGACAACTTCAACATGACAATTCTAAACACGGGTGAAATGACACGGATTCCTCCCTCACCAGCGCGCCCAAGCGCATTAGATTTATCCCTTTGCTCGACCTCGCTAAAGTTAGAATGCGCGTGGAAGGTAATCCCTGATCCCCACGGTAGCGACCATCTGCCGATCGTAGTCTCAATCAATAACTGCTCAAGGCCATTAGAAACAATCAATATTTCGTATGACCTCACACGAAATATCGATTGGAAGAGCTATGCTGCCGCGATATCCGACAACATCGAATTTACCCAAGAACTTCCTCCGGAGGAAGAGTACAGCTTTTTGGCTGGCTTTATTCTCGACAGCGCGAATCAAGCTCAGACTAAGCCAGTACCCGGCGCGAACATACAAAAACGTTCTCCCAATCCCTGGTGGGATAAAGAGTGCTCAGACGTGTACGCAGAGAAGGCCGCCGCGTTTAAGACCTTCCGGAACGACGGATTACCCGCTAGTTTTCGACAGTACGCGACGTTAGAAACGCGAATGAAGAGTTTGATGAAAGCCAAAAAACGCGGTTATTGGCGCCGGTTCGTCGACGGATTAACGAGAGAAACATCGATGAGCACTCTTTGGGGAACAGCCCGACGTATGCGAAATCGAAACAGTACTAATGAGAGCGTGGAATATTCAAACCGTTGGATATTCGATTTCGCCAAGAAGGTTTGTCCGGATTCCGTCCCGGCACAGAAGATCTACCGCGCCGCGTCCCGTCACGATAACGCGAACGAAACACCTTTTTCGATGGTGGAGTTCTCACTTGCTCTCTTGTCGTGTAACAATAAAGCTCCAGGGCCAGACAGAATCAAATTCAACTTGTTGAGGAATCTACCAGACTCTGCCAAGAGACGCTTGTTGAACTTATTTAATAAGTTTCTTGAGGCTAACATTGTCCCACACGATTGGAGGCAAGTGAAGGTCATCGCCATCCAAAAACCAGGTAAACCAGCCTCCGACCACAATTCGTATCGACCGATCGCAATGCTATATTGTATCCGGAAGTTGTTCGAGAAAATGATCCTATCCTGCCTCGACAATTAGGTCGAAGCAAATGGCTTACTGTCAGATACACAGTTTGGCTTTCGCAAAGGCAAAGGGACGAACGATTGTCTTGCGTTGCTCTCAACTGAAATTCAAATGGCCTATGCTAGCAAAGAGCAGATGGCATCAGTGTTCCTAGATATTAAGGGGGCTTTTGATTCAGTTTCGATCAACATTCTTTCAGAGAAGCTGCACCAGCATGGTCTTTCAGCGACTTTAAACAACTTTTTACTAAACTTGTTGTCGGAAAAGCACATGCATTTTTCGCATGGTGACTTATCGACATCACGATTTAGCTACATGGGCCTTCCCCAGGGCTCATGTCTGAGCCCCCTGTTATACAATTTCTACGTCAACGACATTGATGAATGTCTTGACAATTCATGCACGTTAAGACAACTTGCAGACGATGGCGTGGTGTCTGTTACGGGACCCAAAGCTGTCGATCTACAAGGACCATTACAGAATACCTTGGACAATTTGTCTGCATGGGCTATTAAGCTGGGTATCGAATTCTCCACGGAGAAAACTGAGCTAGTTGTATTTTCTAGGAAGCGTGAACCAGCACTACTACAGCTTCTATTAATGGATCAAACTATAGCTCAGGTCTTCACAGTAAAATATCTAGGGGTCTGGTTCGACTCGAAAGGTACTTGGGGATGCCATATTCGGTATCTGAAACAGAAATGCCAACAAAGGATCAACTTTCTTCGTACAATAACCGGAACATGGTGGGGTGCCCACCCAGGAGAACTAATTAGGTTGTATCAAACAACGATACTGTCGGTACTGGAATACGGATGCTTCTGCTTTCGATCCGCCGCGAACATACATTTCATCAAACTCGAAAGAATTCAGTATCGTTGTTTGCGTATCGCCTTGGGGTGCATGCAGTCGACCCATACGATGAGTCTCGAAGTCCTGTCGGGCGTTCTCCCGCTGAAAAATCGATTTTGGGATCTCTCATATCGATTGCTCATTCGATGCGATATCTTGAACCCGTTGGTGATTGAAAATTTCGAAAGGCTTGTTGAGCTCAATTCTCAGACCCGTTTTATGTCCCTGTACTTTGACTACATGGCGCAAAATATTAATCCTTCTTCTTACAATCCCAACCGTGTACATTTCATAAATACTTCTGAATCTACTGTTTTCTTCGACACATCCATGAAAGATGAGATTATTGGAATTCCGGACCACATACGCCCACAAGTGGTTCCAAATATTTTTTTATAATAAATTCCGAGAAGTCGACTGTTCTAAAATGTTTTATACTGACGGATCAAACCTCGAAGGGTCCACTGGCTTCAGTATTTTCAATCAAAAGTTCACCGCCTCCTACAAACTCAGTGACCCTGCTTCAGTTTACGCCGCAGAACTAGCTGCTATTCAGTATACCCTTGGAGTCATTGACACATTACCCGCAGACCATTACTTCATCGTCTCGGATAGTCTGAGTTCTATTGACGCTATTCGCTCGATGAAACATGGAAAGCATTCCTCGTATTTTTTGGGGAAAATAGGGGAGCTACTGAGTGCTTTATCTGACAAATCTTTCCAGATTACCTTGGTGTGGGTCCCTTCTCATTGCTCCATTCCGGGCAATGAGAAAGCGGACTCCTTAGCTAAGGTGGGTGCCATTGAAGGTGACGTTTTTGAAAGACCAATTTGCTTCCACGAATTTGTCAGTATTACTCATCAGAGAACCCTCGAAAGTTGGCAAACCTCGTGGAGCAATGGGGAGCTAGGAAGGTGGCTACATTCGATAGTCCCTAAGATATCGACGAAACCTTGGTTCAAGGAGATGGATGTGGGTCGTGACTTCATTCGTGTGATGTCCCGACTCATGGCGAACCATTACACGCTGGATGCACATCTCCGACGTATTGGGCTCGTGGAGAGTGGTATCTGCGCTTGTGGCGACGGTTATCACGATATAGAGCACATAGTCTGGGCGTGCACCGAGTACAGTTCCGCCAGGTCTCGGCTTATGGACACCCTCCGGGCCCGAGGAAGACCACCCAACGTCCCGGTTCGAGATGTGTTGGCAAGCCGCGATGTCCTCTATATGTCCCTTATATACACCTTCATAAAAACCATCAATATCCAACTTTAACTGCCCCTTTTTCCTTATCATTCTCAGAAACGCTCTCTTCCACCTGTACCATACACCCACGATGGTTTGATGCGACTCTAAGGCGACACAAAACATCCCTGTCAAATGAGCCAACAAGCACGGGACCTAAAGCACGAACATCACACGCACAACTCGAAATGTAGCCGATCAACATCTGAACCGCACTACGAAATCGTCTGGAGAAACCCTTGCCATCTTGAGAAAGACCACCCAGCGTCCCAGTACATGATTCTTCCTGATGAAGGCCACCCTGATTCTGTAATCCATCCGTTGATCTCCCGAAGTCTGAAACTGAAATAATGTTCTCCCCCTGCCATGTTTGTCCACCCTACTTCCCCTGACTCTTATACCCAGAAGAAACACCCCTTCCCCCTCCCCCCCCCAAAGATCTTCATGAAGCATTTAGCTCTTCTTGCCTTTTCTAGTTTTAACTATTATATTATATGATCTCGTTGAAAATACCCAACTCTACTACCACATAAAATAACTCTAATTAATGTCTCCGAATCTTTACAAAATTTAATCACGCCCTCTAATTATTTCTACTTTTAAGATAGTCGTAAAAATTTTCCCCCTTAGTTAAACATTATTTGCTCCAATAATCTCATTGCTAAAAATGTCAAACCATATTGCCATAAAAACTAAATGACCCCCTAATCTTACGAAAATTATATTACCCCCTAGTGTATATGTATAGCTATAAATGCGCCTTAGTTTAATTTCAAAAATCAATATGTAATCCCCTAGTTTTAAGTAATTTAAAATGTAAAACAAAACAAAATTGGCACCTTTAAGCTAACGCAAACCTACCTTATCAAATAAACGAATTGGAAAAAAAATTACTTTATTTATTTTGTATAGGGAAATTTGGTACCAATTCTCCCCCCATACATAGACATGCATATACACAAATACACCCATACACATATACTATTTAAATACTAGTTTACTTTTTCATTGAACAGTTTTTATTTATTTATCTATTTATTTAATTATGTATTCCTTAAGTTGTTTATTTATTTATTTGTTTCATTAATTAGTTATTGATTGTTTTATTCATTTGCTTATTTATCTACTTATTCATATTTAAAAAATTATTTTCAATCAGTCAATCTTAGATCTAATCTAACAGTCATCAATGAATCGACCAATTAGTGAATTAGTTAACGCATCAATCAGTTAGTCCTCAAACCCATAAGTGAATCGATAAGCATTCCATCCTCTGTTCACCTTTCCATTCACCTAGCCACTTCTTCAGTCAGTCAACCAGCCAACAAATCGCTCAACTGACCAGTGAAATAATCAATAAAGTTTGTTTCTTCCGTTTTTATCAATTTATTTTTTTTGCATTTTATAATTTTAGTTTGTATGTTTGTTTATTTAGTCATTTTTTCTGTCTTTTTATTTACTTTTTATTGCCTGTTTATTTATTTACTGTTACACCCACTGAATCATACACTGAATTAGTTGTTTGTCCTTAAAATTCATTAATTTATCCATTAATCTGTTAGTTATACATTCCCTTATTCATTGATCGCTCAATCAGCCAATCAACCAACCAATTGATCAGTCTATCAATCGCTCAATCGATTTGCATATCATTCTATCAACCGACCTATCCGTCCATCAATCAATCGTTAAGTCAGCTATTCAGTCTGTCAATCAATCAACCAACCATCCTAATATTCATTCCCCGCAATTGGCCAACCATCAGATCATTTGCTCACCATCACCCATCCGATCACTCCATCAGAAAGCCCATCATTCTATCAATCCATCCACCATTAATTCACTAAGATAAACCTCCATTCCATTAGTCAGTCATCCATGCATTCATTCAGTAAATCAGTCTGTTAGTCAATCACTCAGCCAATTCCTCTGCACAATAATCATTAGCCACACATCCACACCTCTGTTTGTATAATTCTTGTTTCCTATGCCTACACTTCTTCATTTATTCATTTTTTTTCCTATCCTTCCGTTTATTCTCCCTTTTCTCTTTATTTGTTCATTAATTTCTTTGCTTCTTTTTTGTCTGTTATTTGTTCGTTCAGTATTCGTTTTTTATGCACTCATTTAGTGTTTTTGCTTATTTATTCATTCTTCCACGAATTTATTAATTTATGAATTAAATTATTCATTTATATTTATTCTCTCATTCATCCATTTATTATTGTTGTTATCATTTAGTTCTACGCTCTTCAACCTCCTTTATTTACTTTTTCTGTACATAATTGTGTATTTATTTCTTCCACTCTCATTCACTATTTGACATCGCAACAACTAGCTGACCATCACATACTGTAACACATATCCTACCTCCCATACAGGGGAGCCACTAGTATACAGTTTAGAATAATTCACACCACCAGACGTCTTTACAGACAAACTTGATTACATAATGAATATGCAAAAGTACAGGAATTTGTATTCCACTTGCGACTTCATGTGATGTTGGAAGGGTTTTTTTTATTGTATTATGATTCCGGACTTGATTTCATAACCCTGCCTTTGATATTCCCTTATTCTATTTGGTTATTCTTTATACATCTATTTTTTTAGCTTTTTCTTCGTTTCCAGCGTTTGTATTTTTTGTTTACCTCTTGTTTCATCCGATGATTCTCCGTCTGAGATTTCGCTAAAGTTGCAGTTGTATATTTCCTCCGCTTGCCTTTTCAATTTGTCTCTGTCCTTAGCCAATTGTTTCCATTCACGTCTATTCAGTTCATATCTATCTAGATCCTGTTTTAGTGAATCGTTCCATTTTTTAAATTTTAATCTCATAGCCTTGCATAGTGGATGATTATTTTCCCTACGTAAAATATGTCCGTAATAATTGATCCTACCCACTCTAACTCTCCTGTTAATAGTTTTGCCTTCCAACAGCTTCCTATCGTTAAACTTTAATCCTGGAGGTTTCTTGCAGCTACTAAAAATGTTTCTTAAGATGGCTTTCTCATATCCGCTCAATGACAGTCTGCTCTTTTTGGTTAGAACTGCAACTTTGGTACCATATAGGATTGAAGGTGCAAGTACTGTTTTATAAATTAATTTCCCCGTTTCCCACGATGGTTTAAATTTTTTACAAAACTCCACGATCATCCTAGAAGCTCTATATACATTTGTATACCTTTGCCTATTGGTCATTTTTCTGTCTTATTTTGCAGTAAGGCATACTCCTAAATATTTTATCCTGTCACTAACTTTAAACGACATTCCGTTCAATGTTATCTCTTTTGGGTGGTCGGCATTATTATTTGGTAAACGAATCATTATCTGACTTTTACCGCAATTAATTTTTAGTCCTACTAACAATAATTTGTCTTCAAGAGTTTTCAGTATTTTTTCTAATTGTTCTTTACTTTTGCTAATTATTAAAACATCGTCTGCAAAAGCCAAAATGAGTGGAAGAAGTAAGCAATCTATATTCATTAGTTTGACCTCTGGAATTTCTGCTGCTACCTTGTTTAATACATCCTGCATTATTAAGTTGAATAGTGTTGGCGACAGTGGGCAACCTTGCTTGATTCCTTTGCCTCGTTTCACATTACCCGATAATTGGTTCTGCCATAAAATTCTCGTTACTTCTCCCTTAACGCATAGCAGTATCCTATCCACAAGCCTTGATGGTACGTTCAAATCTAATAATATATTTTTCAAGCTTTGTATATTAACTGTGTCGGATGTCTAGCGCTAGTACATATAGTATTTCTCCCGAGTTCCAATTTTCTTCCATTACTCGTCTAGCAACAAATATATGGTCGTCTGTTGATCTGTTAGCTGTAAAAGCAGCCTGGTGCAATCCTGGTTCACCCGCAAATTTTATTATTTGCTTGGTTATCCATCTCGCATATATTTTATATGCCACGTTGCACAGTGATATTCTGCGGAAATGATCAGCCTCCGAAGCTCCTGGTTTCTTAGGGATCGGCACCTGTACCGTTTGGTTCCATTCTTCCGGCATTTCGTTGTAGATATACACCTTTTCTATAATCTCGGCTAATATTCTTATTGATTCATGATCTGCATATTTTATAAACTCAGCGTAAACTTTATCCGATCCAGGTGATTTTCCGTTACATGAGTTTTTGATTACATCCTCTATTTCCTGCGATGTAGGGGGATTCGGCAAGGGTACAAAGTCTTGTTCGCTACAAAGTTCTATGTCCGGTCCTATTCCTTCTTGCAATATGTTCTCCCATACTCTTCCACTAATTGTCGTAGTTATTTTTTTCGTTATTTAACAAAACTTTTCAAGTAAATGTATGTTTTATCATTCGGACGATTACATCAAAATCATTTAGAGTTTTGAAGAAAGATCTTATTTCATCCTCTTTACTTTCCTTTATTGTTTGTTCTAACTCTTGTCTCCTGTTTTCTACTTCATATCGATAATTTTACATGTAGTTTCGCTTCTTCAGTTTGTCTAATGCCTTATTTAATCTTTGTCTAGCTTTTCTTCTCCTAGATGCACTAGGGATAGTTGGAACTCTGAATGTTTTCGAAGCTGCGATTTTAAACCTTCTTGCTAAATCATTGTAACACTCATCAACATTATTGTTATTAATATCCACGGATGAAGGGATACTTTGCAAGCATTCCTGGTATTTTTTTTCTTGGTTTGCGGATTTTTCAGTAGCCCAACGTTAGTTCTTGTTGGTTCTATTGTTTTTGTTTGTTTCCCTTGTGTAATGTGAACCTGGATTCCTATTGTAATCAACTTATGATCCGTTTTGAGAGTTGTGCACTGGACTTTTATATATCGATGCCTGTAATCAGTCACCTGAGGTGCTAATATGTGATCAATCTGACTCTGGCTCTCATTACACTTCCACGTGACCGCAATATTTTTACCTATCTTCGACGAAATATTTTTGAGATGGTTCATATGAAGAAAAAGTTTGAAAATATCTCCGTTTTCATTTGACGTAGTGTGTCCTAGTCGTCTCCCAACATAGGCTTCATCTTCCTTTAGGATATCTTCTTCTCCGAGTTGAGCATTAAAATCACCTACAATTATTATTTGTCTACGGTCTGATTTGTTGTTGATTACCTGTCCTAGACCGTTAAAAAACTGTGTTTGTTTCACGTTGGGTGCGTGTACGTTTACAATGATAATTTTTCTCTTATTTAGTTTAATTTTTACCCAAAGAATCCCTTTTCTTATATGTTTGACATCTACTATCGTTATTCCTGCTTGTTTTCTAATAGCAAATGCTAGTCCCAGTGATTTATTGATATGATTACCTCTAACCTTCCAGTAGTAATGTTCAGAAACTATTTCGTCGCCTAGAGTGTTTATTTCCTGTAGTGCTGCTATATCTATTTGTTGAGTTGATAGTATCTCATCTATTTCGTTGCGTTTATCGATTTGTCTACACCCTTTCACATTCCAACTAGCTATCTTTAAATATCTGTTTTTGTTGTTTGTTTCGTTTTGTACAATATCTTCATTTTTATCTATGTCACTTTCTTCCCTCTGATTTACCTGACATACTAGCGCTTCGTGACCTAACCAATACCCATCCTGTTTGAACTTACCAATTACTTCGTTGAAATCGGATCCATCTTCCTGATGTTCGCTTAGATAGATTTCAAATCGGTCCTTTTGAAATCTAATATATTCAGCTATATAATGTCTCACTTTACTTAAATTATAGTTGGACATAGTGTATATTCCGGTATGCTTACTTAACTGGTCTAGCAATGCTCTAATTAGACAATTCCCGTCGCCTGCAATTCTTTTGACCGTTAGATTTGCCCCTGTATCTGTTCTATGTATGTATGTTTTTTCGACAGGAACAGTTGAAAATGTTTCCTCTGCTAAGTAGTACTCTATTTCGTTCCAGTTTTCTGGTATGCAATGTTTATAGAAATCAATCGCTTGAAATTGTCGGTCTTGCTCATTATAACTCATGAATATCAATAAAGGTAACGACTTGTTTTACTCCCATTACAATTTCCTTCAACCCTGCTCTAAACACTACGATTTCCCTTATTTCTGTTCCCAGCTTACTGAGCCTTTCTTTGTACTGCGCTATATATTCATCGTCTCTCCTGACTGGTTCAAATGCTCCAATTTCAGTTTCATCTGCAAAATAAATCTCAATAGTTTCCATGATCTTCGCAAGCTCCTCTCTATCCATTTCTCCTATATTGAAGCATCTTATAATGCAATTGATCAGACATTCTCGAATATGTTCAGTAGCTTCCAGATGATTCGTCAGATAAAGCCTTATTTTACCTGTCAGCGTCCTGATCTCTAGTCCTCTTTTTGTTTCATTTTTCCGATTTGTGTTCTCCTTTTGTTCTATTTAATAAGCCTCCGAACTTATCTCTGTTGCCATCACGTTCTCAATGCTACCCTTACCATTAACAAAGAAAATTAACTTATCAAAAAAAGGATAGATTTACCTTTTCCGACTCTTTATTTCCCTTCTCAAAATAAATCTTAACTTCGCATTCGAATACTTCCGATAGCACCCAGAAAATGTTTATCCTTTTTGCGCCGCTCCCGGATTTTATTGCCCGTGTATATTTTTCCACCCAGTTCTCCGCTTCATTTCCCATTGCTGATTCTTGAATGAATTTAAATCTGTTTTTTTCAATGAAGTCATTAATTATCATGTTCAGTTCATCGATGTCATTTCTCTCTATTTCCCATTTATCTAGTCTCCGTACAATCTGTCTCAATACCATTTCATTTAAGCTACAGTCGCCGCCAGAAGTTTGTATTGTCAGTATTACTCCCTCATTCAGTAGTATTAGTTTGCTTTCTGTCCGCCCTGCCATTTTCTTGTCGTTTTCCATTCCGTTATTCGTCTTTTATTTTACAGATTTCCAAGAGAAAACTATAATCACTTACCAATACCAATGAGATCGCTTCCAGTGTGTACACTTCGTCTCGCCAACATTCACCGTTATCGCTCTCTTGCTCATGCCAGCGTGTTGGCTAGTTACGGTACACACAACTTTGACATTCGTTTTTTCCCCTGAATTATCTTCTCTTCGGCACAGACTTCGCCTTTCGATTGTCCCACCAACACTCACCGTTGTCGCTCTTTAACTCTTGCCAGCGTGTTGGCTAGATACGATACACACTTCTTTTGTTTCGGTTTTTTCCAACTTCTCTTCGGCACCGACCTCGCCTTTCGGTTGTGCCACCCAAATTTACCGTTGTGGCTCACTTCCTCTTACCAGTGTACGTTGTATACACACTTTTTTTCATTCGCTTTTCCCTACTTCTCCTCTCTTAGGCACTCACTTTCAGTCCGCTCTGCTCTTGGACCGCACTATTTTTTTCACCTTGCGAAAATGGCATCTTTCGAATCACTGACGCCGCCGATTTTATTTGCTTCTGCGATATATATTTTTCACTTTCCCCCTTTTTCACTTTTATCTCCACGAAAGAAAATTGCTTCCTCTTCACTTCTTTTCATCCGAGACCCAGCTTTTGCCTTTTCAGGACTACATTTTTTCCTGTCAAGCCATAGGCTTAACCACCGCAAAAAAATGTCGTTCTTATCTCTGGCGCCAACAATCTTAGCCCGATTTATCAACCCTTTCGATAAATACGGTAAACGACTATCACTGTATCACCCTTATTCACTCCGAATACACGAATTATACACGAATTAGCGTCTTCTTCACTTCTTCTCGACAATGCCCGAGCTATTATCACTAATCACTCGCTATTCCGAATTACTTTCTGCTAGGTGATATTAACTAGCGTAATAGTGGTTTACAGTTTTCACCTTTCACACTTTCAATTTCATTTCTCGCCAATAGCCTTTTGCACTTTGTAATCACTTGACTTATTCGAATAAATCATACACGCCGTATGAAAAACGCTCTCCAGCATGCAAAATTGCGACTGTCTTGCTCAGCAACCGTTTCGAGAATGTTCAATCAACCGCTTTTGAATGAAAAAATCCACTGATATTGATATATTTCTTGCATTTATCTTCAGTTCGCAAAAATGTCGGCTGGACGATATGTACGTGCCCCGTCAATTGAGTTAGTGATTCTCTACGACGATTCATGTAAGCCATGTGAAGAGTATATAGCTGATATGGAATCTGAAACTGTCGGTGTGACGGAAGTAGTAGAATACCGTAATGAAGCTAATGGTGAGGGTAGTCTGCCAAAAACGAAGAAAGCTCGTGAGCCTAAGGTTGGCTGGCGCTATACTGCTCAGCCGTCTGGTATCGCGCAGGGCAACTCTTCCGGTGGTACTCGTTTGGATAACGCTCCGTATTTCCCAAATAATGTACCTTCGAACAGGCTGTGGGAAGAATGGCAGCGTTTTTTGGAAAAAATCGAGATTGCAGCATCTCTTTCGAACGTGAACAATCCCGCTCAACTTGCAAAACATCTGTTCATGTGTATGGGCGATGAGCTCCGTTATATTGTCAGCATCGGCAAATTGAGACCTGGTCTGAATGATCCACGCTGTTATTAAACAATGATTGATAATATCACCAGCTATTTGAAAAAATTAACAGACCCGATGACTGATCACGAGACGTTTTCTATGATGACCCAGGGGAAAGACGAAACAATCGTAAGTTTTCAAGCGCGATTGAAATCGAAAGTCAGACTATGTGAATACAGTGAACAGGATGAAGATAGATTCGTGGTTACTCAATTATTGAAGGGTATGGGTGACAGGAAGCTGGCGGAAGATGCAAAAATATAGGCATAGACCTCATCATTAAGGCTGCCGCACGGAAAGAAGCGCTTACGTTTGATTCTGTTTCTCCTAAGATCATAGAAAACGCATCAGACGTTCTGGCTGTCTATCGCAAGATGCCACCGCCATGGAAACGTAGTGGAAACGGGGCCCCTTCTGCAAAAATGCATCGTTGTGCTGGAGATCGCTATCAAGGCCGTCGTTTTCGTTGTTGGAGGTGCAACAGCTCAGCACATACACATGATGTTTGCCCAGCAAGGAACAAGAAATGTTTTAGCTGTGGCAAGATAGGCCATTTAGCTTCAATGTGTCGCCGTAAGAGCGTGCGGAATGTTCAGGGAGAGGAAAGGAAATAAAACGCGATATCTGGTTGGACTAACGACGGAATTCAAAGTGAGGTATGAATGCTAATTATATAGCTCTATGTAGAGAAATAAACAAACAGGAGAAAGTTCTAACGTCCAGCGCTTTTTTTTCTGCAAACAATCATTATTCCTTACAGGATATTTCCACGCTCTCCCTAAGTGATGTTTTGGTCAGATGTCGTTTGGGTTCGTCAAGTACAATTTGTTTTCTCATAGATTCCGGAGTCGATGTAAATATAATTGGCGGGAGTGACCGGGAACTTTTGAAACACGAATACCAACAACAAATCGCAGAGCTAGAGCCTGCCCGCATTCTAAAAGGGAAGGAGCTGCGAGCTTACGGAACAACAAAACCGTTGGAAATCACATGTGTTTTTCGTGCCCCAGTAGAAGTTGTTGGTGCTTCCAAACCTCAACACAGAATTTCTTGTTGTAGTTGAGGGCCTTCGTTCGTTACTGGGAAGATCGACAGCAAATAAACTGAGGCTGTTGAATGCTGGCTTATCGGTAAACTACTGCGAAAACTCAATTGCAAAAAACGTCTTTCCAAAGATCCCTGGAGTGAAAATCAGGTTCAGCATTGACAAGTCCGTCCCACCTGAGCGTAATGCCTACTACAACATCACGGCCGCATTTAGAGAAGCAGCAAGGTATCGCCTAGATGAAATGGAGACACAAGGCATTATAGAGAAGGTGACAACCGCGCCTGAGTGGATAAGCGGAATGTCGGCCGTGGCAAAAGGAAAAAACGATTTCAGGCTGGTGATAAACATGCGAGGTCCGAATAAAGCAATTAAAAGAGAGTTTTTCAGGCTACCTTTGTTGGAGGAGATGAGGGTAAAATTGCATGGAGCTAAGTTTTTTTTTCCAAACCGGACCTTAGCAATGTATATTACCACCTCGAAGTATCTGAGGAGTCTCGCGAGTTAACCACATTTCTAACTGAAAACGGTATGTACCGTTTCACGAGATTAATGCTTGGTGTCAACTGCGCACCCGAGATTTTCCAAAGGGAAATGTGCCGTTTGTTAGAAAAAGTAGAAAACAAAATAATATACATTGACGACGTTCTTTTATTCGCTGAGACGGTAGAACAGCTTCGATTTATTACGAAACAAGTTCTTCAGATTTTTCGTGAAAGCAACCTTTCGCTGAACGGCGCAAAGTGCGAATTTGAAAAAACTTGGATTCAGTTTCTTGGTCACGGATTGGACGAAAATGGGTTTCACATCGACGAGGCAAAAGTAAAAGATCTTCGGAGTTTCGGGCGACCTGCCACTGCATCGGAACTAAAGTGTTCCCTAGGCCTTGCATCGTTTATTAGTCCACATGTGAGTATTTTCACAGATGTTGCTGCTCCGTTATGGGCCATAACAACCGCAAAGACATGGTCTTGGGGTCCAGATCAGGATAACGCGTTCGAGAAGATGAAGGATCATATTTTGCACTGCACCACTACTCTGGGTTATTTCTCCGAAGATCACAATACAATCCTTTATACTGATGCTTCACCACACGCTTTTGGGTGCAGTCCTGGTCCAGGAAGATGAAAACCATGCCTCTCGGATAATTAGTTTCGCTTCTAAGGCCCTGACAGCTACGGAGAAAAGATACCCACTGAACCAGAGAGAAGCACTAAGCGCTGTTTGGGCAGTCGAACACTTCTGGTATTTTCTTCTTGGGCGGCATTTCACGCTTCGCACGGATGCAAGCGGCATCGTATTCATTATGAATAGATTGCGCGAGAGCTCGAAGAGAGCACTGAATAGGGTCGATGGTTGGGCCTTGAGGTTGAGTGCCTATGACTACGACGTGAAATACGTCCGAGGGTGCGACAACATCGCGGATCCGTCATCACGACTATCTGTCGGTAGGGACGAGGCTTTCAACGAAGAAGATAGATCTTGGGAAATCGCTACTTTATATGCCAACGAAGTGGGTATCCTGACGGAACAAGACATCCGTGAAGCGACCGCAAAGGATAACGAGCTGCAAAAAGTTGTCATTGCTTTACAAACCGGCCAGTGGCCGGACGGTATGGGACTGTACCAATCGCTAGAGGAGGATTTGTACTACGTTGGGATTCTCGTGAAGAATGGATGCGCTGTGGTTCTAACGGAATTGCGCGATAAAACTTTGGAAGTGACTCACGATGGCCATCCAAGCGCTGTGAAATTAAAAACAATCCTTCGAGAACGCGTGTGGTGGTCAGGAATGGCTTCGGATGCTGTGAAGTGGGTTGATACATGCCGAACGTGTGGTACAAACGGTCGTCCAGAGAAACCCACACCGACGAGAAGAGTGTTTGCCCCGAAGACGGTTTGGGAATCGATCGCGGTTGATTTTAACGTGAGATTTGGAGGCATTCTAATTAGGCTCATCGTGGACTACCGCTCCAGGTACTTGATTGCTCGTCCGGTAAAATCCACAAATTTTTACTGTTGTAAACGTGTTTTTGACGAGGTATTTGAGCGAGAAGGATTTCCGAAGAATATCCGGTCTGATAACGGGCCGTCATTTAGTGGCGATGAGTATAAACAATACTGTATCGAAAGAGGAATCGACAGAATCTTTTCAACTCACTGTTTCCACAACAAAATGGGTTAGTTGAATCTTATATGAAGGTGGTGAACAGGGCAATGACGGCAGCTGCAATGAACAATACGGATTTCAAAGATGAACTACGTGCAGTAATAAATGTACACATTGCGGCGGCTCATGCGGTAGCCGGGATTCCCCCGGAAGAAGTAATGCTGGGTCGCAAAATTAAGCGAAGACTTCCACTTCTGGTGCATCAAAAATCCGATTTCGATGAGAGCTTGCTTGATGAACGGGACAGGTACGCCAAAATAAAAGCAAAGGAGCGCGAGAATGCACGTAGGGGAGCGCGACCGTGTCGGGTAAAACCTGGCGACACTGTTAGTGTAGAGCGACAATCAAAAGCGAAAGCCGCATCTAGGGAGATATTCCGTATTGGAAGAAAATGGAGGTACCCTCGTGCTTAGTAACCAAGAAGGTCAAATCCTGAAGCGACACGTCACGCAAACCAAAAAAGTTAATGAATGGCGAGAGAAGGACAAACCCGCGTCTACATATAACGATCCAATTCTTCGACCCGAGAGGGAAAAGAAAGTGCCGGCATACCTCCAAAATTATGTTCGTAATGTGGAAACGTAAATAAATGAAAGAATAAATTTTATGAGTTCGGGAACTATTTTACATTGCATATGATTTGATTTAATGATGACTTTGATTTGTTCAGGAATCATATTTTTATTTATTCATTCATTTTGTGGGGAAATGTTGGGTATAGATTACCCCATTATGAAAAAGCATCCCTGTTTACTGAGTTCCCTAAGCTATGATATTACCCGTTCACATTCATCTTGGCTTACTCTTGGGCTCTCGATATTCGAGAGATATTATTAGTTTACTCTCTGTTCGCTCTCTCTCTCTCTCTCTCTCTCTCACTCTCTCTCTCTCACTCTCTCTCTCTCTCTCTCACTCTCTCTCACTCTA